>NC_134396.1:62376208-62527723 GCF_035582795.1 Mycteria americana
TTCTTGTTGGCTCAGATAGCCACAGATAGCCATAGTGGAGTGCACCGAAAAATCAGACTTTTCTCCTTGATTTGGAAAGGTTGTTACTTTCTTAGCTTCAGAAACTCCTTCATGCCAGCCACATGATTTTTACAAAATTAAATGCCTCTATGTCAAGGATCTGGGGGGGGGTATATGTATATGTATATAAATATGAATATGTATATTTATATGTATACATAGGCTTTGAGTGAGTAAATACAATAGTAATAGCAACTATATTGCACTACTGCCCAAACGTCCTACTTCGGAATGGTTCACCTTTGGCTGCAGTGTACAAACAGAAAAACTTATTCCACCTAGGAAGGCAAAACTTTGATTTCTATATACATTAAGAGATCATATGGTTTATTTATACTTACAATATGACAAAAAGGAGGGAACACAGAAGTAACCAGAACAAGTCATCTTACATAGGTATTTGAAACCATCAACTTGAGAAAGAAGAATCAGGGCACCAAAGTATCATGCATAAAGTTATATTTGCACTGGTCTTAGCATGCAAGAAGCAGATTAGTTGGGGTTTTTTGAAGGTCGGAAGAAATCTGATCTACTCCACCAACTCAATGGCTACAAGTCATTGCATTAGACATAGATTCTAAAACATGCTCTTAAACATTTGCATGTATTTTATTAGCATGTCTGCTAAGAAAAGAACACCACCAAAACTCAATCCTCTTGTCACCCTAGCTTCCTTCAACAAGAGCAGTAATCATGTTTTGAACAGGGAGAACTGGAGTTCTCAGAGCCAGTTCTGTCTCAACCAGCATGGCTCAATGCAGGCCAGATTGAACTGCAGTGGTCTACATTGACTGAAAATCTCTCCATTGATGTTTGCAAAACTTTTATTTGGAGACAGTGCCTGTACTTGCTCAGCATCACTGTCTAGCTGCTCATGCTTCATCAGACACTGCGTTCACAAGCACTTTTGATTAGAAAGTGGTTTCAGCACAGTTGCAAGTGAGAACATTTGCATCACTCCCAGGAGCCCAACCAAAGCTGAGTATTTGCTGAAAAGGAAATTTGTACTAAAAATAAGTGTGACCTTCTCGAATCAGCACTTTTCTGAAATTCCACTGAAACAGTACAGCTCTCTTCCCCCATTGTAAGAAGAGCAAAAGTAACGTTACGTTTCAATAATTACCTCCTAGTAAAAAGCTGCCTTTGGATGCAACTTGAAACCTACTTGATGTTATTTTATTGGCACAGGCATTGATACAGATGTGTAGTCCACTTGAATCCTTGACAGATCAAAGTAGACATTTTGCATTTACTTTATATGTATTTGAACAACTATGTTAGCACTAGAGCAACAGAGAATTATGGTTTTTTTCTCTCTTTCTCTTTTCTTCCCCAAAAGCTACCCTTAAGAATGACAGAGAATTTCATATACTTAAAAACCTACTAATCTAGTCTTTGTTAGAAGGCAGTATGTCAGTTCATTTGTCAGTTAATTCTTTTCAGGTAAAAGAAAAAAGATCCAGCCCAATAACTTGTGCATAAAATGACAAAGTAAGCGTGCTGGGCATTGTTCATTTTCCTGGAAGCTGTCTCCCGTATATATTTACGTGGAGCGGTACACATGTCTGAATGAGAAGTAGGGAATGATGGTGCAGAATTGCCCATGGGAAAAGTTTTTCAAGCTCTAAAGTGGAGTGGCAGTGATGTCTGCAGTACCGTAATGCTTTCCTCATAGCGTACACACATTGTTAGATAGTGGATGATGTGCTGATAGGGAGTAACAGAAAGCAGCTATTCTTATGCTCCAGAGTCTCACTGTGAGCCAAGTGGTTTGAATTGTCAGCCTGCAGACTGATACTTTGGATGAATAAGGTTTAAGTGGAAGAATTGTATTGCTTGATAAGTTTCTTCCCATTAAACTGTTGCTCCTCATGTGCATTTCAGAAAAGACTTCTGCATTGGCCTGTAACAATTTCAAGAAGGAAATAATTTCATTCTATTTGTGTATTAAGATAACACACTTTGTTTTGTCATTTTGCATTGTACTTACAGAGGCAAAATTTTTAAAGCAGCAAAACTGCATTTCGAAAAATTGTGTAGAGAGAAAGGAATTAACCCCTTTAATGTGTATATCTTACTTTTAATTCAAACCTTTTGGGGGAAGCTGTGTTTCAAAGTATTATATTTACTTCTGCTGCTTATTTCTACTTTGGGCATTCCTAAGGGCCCCAAATGATGTTTCGCTGGGCATGGAAACAAATAGAAAGAAACAGTTCCTGCCCCAGAGAGCTAACAGTCAAGAGAAAATGTAAGAGGTGATTAAAGAGACAAATGGAGGAAACAGGTAAAGAAAGTGTCTGCAGGCAGACATAGCTGTGTCAGTAATCATACACAGCTATCAGCCTAACCAGTGCTAGATGGAAATGCTTCTCTTGGGGCTTGTATGTACTATCTTCTCGTATGCATTCTCACATAAGGTATAATAGACAGTGTCTGCATCGTATTGCATTTATTCTTCCTATTTTTATCCTTTGCCATCCGTCTGACACTTTGTTCAGTTAAGGTGTCAGTCATTGCCTTACATTAAATTTTATTTTTTCTTGTCTCAGTCTAACTTGGTCTGTCAGTTATTTTGTTAATAGAAATAGAGAATCAGCCAAGTTTCCAATTTGTGTGTTTGAATAATAATAGGCAAACACAGAGTATAATAAATAATTAGTCCTTATGGACTGTATTATCCTGCAACAGAGTCCCTATTCCAATCCAGTTATAGGAGCTGAAATTTTATTTGAAAGCAAATATCTGATAAGGCAAATTAATTATTGTGACATTTCTCAATTGGGTAAAAGATGAAGAATCAGCTGTGTCTGTGAAATTACAAACAAAAACGCAACACTCAAGACCTGTTAATGCTTTTTTTTGCATCCAGAAAGGAGACATAGGTATCTAATATTAAATGGTGTTGCAGAAGGGCAAGTTAGCACTTTGTTTGCTAAATTAAGTTTCAAAGACTATGTAGGTTATGAAGTATGACTTTCTGCCCGTGAATCTTGAATGACTGACAGACTACTGTAAAATAGCTTTTTTCAAAAGGAATCTTTGGCAGGCAGCATCAAAGGTTTGAAACTCTGGAAGGGATGAAAAGAAAACCCCACTTTTACACTGATTTCCCCTGCAGATCAACGTCTGTGTGAAATTTGCCTGGGAATTATGAGCTATTTACTGTATTATGTGCTGTTTTCTTTCACTGTATCCAAAGGCCCCTGTGGTTCTTTTTATCTTCAAGATTTAGGGATATTTTTGTCCATGAAATGTGAATGAGTGAATGCGTCAGTGGAACACAGGGAAAAAATGCTGGTTTTAGACAGTTCTGTTCTCCCTTATTTTATCACAAGTTGGAGTATTGGTTTTATGGCACCTAAATTTATGGGTACATATTTTTATGGTAAAGCCCAATGACATGTTCTGCATGCTCCATCAAGCTCTCTCAGTGTTTCTTACTTGATTCACAACTCTGCAGGGTATGAATCAGTCCCGTAGTATAACCCTTAATCTCTTTTAACCAGAATAATGCAGTGTGGTTTTTTATTTATGGTGTGTGTCATTGTGTCATCATCTAATTGTGTAAACCAAAGAAGGGGAAAACAAAATATTTCCTGAAAAACTCTTGTCAGCTGTTGATCAGTGCAGGAGATGAAGTTTCTTCATTGCATATAAGCAGCTGAGGCAGAAAATTCTTTGTAACTCACAGATACTTAAGTCTATCCTCAAGCAAGGTGTGGCACTGCTGGGGCATGGGCTAAAGGGAAACTGGCCTGGTAGGGCATTTTCTGCTTAGAAACATCACATACCTCCTCAGGTACGGTGAGAGGCTTGTGGACGAGGAGAGCTCCCTCTACTTTCCATTGACTCTCTTTAGCTTTCTGTATGCAGTGATTAAAACTGAATCAACAGAAGGCACTTAAGCCCTTGTTTGTCTTCAACAGGGTGAAGTGAAGAAGTGAAGCCTCCTAGCTGAACTACTATGAGGTCAGAAGCCTTGCTGCTATATTTCACACTGCTACAGTTTGCTGGGGCTGGTTTCCCAGAAGATTCTGAGCCGATCAGTATTTCGCATGGCAACTGTAAGTATAAGAGGCCAGAGGACTTCATTTGCTTAATACTGATCAGGGGACTTCAAATCAACAGTGTTTTGTTACAGTTGCAATGAATAAAGTTGTTTTTCTTGATGTCTCCCAGATCAGCCAATTTGCAGTCTCAGATACTGGTATACGAACATGACTTTTTCACATTGACTTATGACTACTGGGTGGTAAACTGCTTGAGCTTCCAAAACCATAGCCTTTCTCTTTCTCAAACAGAGACACTTCAGTAGCATAATCAAACCAAGTATCTTGCTCTATCCAGCAGCAAAGGAAGGAAGCCTTCTCCCCCCTGGACCCATAATCAAAGTGTCCCTCACCTGACTTGTGAAAATGTAGTTCTGGATAACCTGTGAAGCACCTCAGAGTATCAAGCATAGCACACTAAAGTAACTGAGCTCTGAAAACATGATTTGTTGATCTAATACAAATAACTGAACTTACTTCTTTAAGCTCTGATGGTAATTTTTAGGCATTTTTTGGTAAGGCATTAGGCATTTTGGGCATTAGGCATTTTTTGGTAAGCTGGAAATGTAGCTAAAAACCAAATCAAGACAAAGAATCTTTTGTAACAGAATCTCTCTTCTTTCTTACCAGCAGTAATTGGCAAACACTCCAAAATCTAGGGTAACACAGACAGCTGCGAGCCAGTATTGAGATTTGCTGGCTAAACAGGTGAAGAGCTTTCTGTGCATTTTGCCATGCAAGTCAGGCTTAGCATAAATGATTCTTTCACATTTACCTCAACTCAGTTATGATTACTGCAGAGAAAAGTCTTCTGAAGTCCCAAAGGTTCAGATGTTTAAAAGGAAGTCTTTAGCGCCTGGGTCAGTAAAAGTATGCTAAGGAGTAGCGAGTCACCAATGGGTAGGCATAAGTTTAAGCCTACTTTGGGTCAGGAATTTGAATTTAAAGTGAATGTCTTGATTGTCCTTGCTTACTGTGCTTTGGGGTGGCCTTGACACCCATAAACTTGTCTGTCTTGGGTAAGACAGAATCACAGAATCACAGAATCACAGAATTGTATAGGTTGGAAAAGACCTTTAAGATCATCGAGTCCAACCATGAACCTAACACTACCAAGACCACCACTACACCATGTCCCTAAGCACCTCATCCAAACGTCTTTTAAATACTTCCAGGGATGGCGACTCAACCACTTGCCTGGGCAGCCTGTTCCAATGCTTGATAACCCTTTCAGTGAAGAAAAATTTCCTAATATCCAGTCTAAACCTCCCCTGGCGCAACTTGAGGCCATTTCCTCTTGTCCTATCACTTGTTACCTGGGAGAAGAGACCGACCCCACCTCTCTACAACCTCCTTTCAGGTAGTTGTAGAGAGCGATAAGGTCTCCCCTCAGCTTCCTTTTCTCCAGGCTAAACAACCCCAGTTGCCTCAGCCGCTCCTCATAAGACTTCTGCTCCAGACCCTTCACCAGCTTCGTTGCCCTTCTCTGGACACGCTCCAGCACCTCAATGTCTCTCTTGTAGTGGGGGCCCAAAACTGAACACAGTATTTGAGGTGCGGCCTCACCAGTGCCGAGTACAGGGGCACGATCACTTCCCTGGTTCTGCTGGCCATGCTATTTTTGATACAAGCCAGGATGCCATTGGCTTTCTTGGCCGCCTGGGCACACTGCTGGCTCATATTCAGGCGGCTGTCAACCAACACCCCCAGGTCCTTCTCTGCTGGGCAGCTTTCCAGCCACTCTTCCCCAAGCCTGTAGCGTTGCATGGGGTTGCTGTGGCCCAAGTGCAGGACCTTGCACTTGGCCTTGTTAAACCCCACACAATTGACCTTGGCCCATCGATCCAGCCTGTCCAGGTCCCTCTGTAGAGCCTTCCTACCCTCCAGCAGATCAACACTCCCGCACAACTTGGTGTCGTCTGCAAACTTACTGAGAGTGCACTCGATCCCTTCGTCCAGATCATTGATAAAGATGTTAAACAGAACTGGCCCCAACACAGAGCCCTGGGGAACGCCACTCCTGACTGGCCGCCAACTGGAGTAAACTCCATTCACCACCAAGCTGAAAGACAGACTCCAGGGGCGCACTTGATGTGCTCCAAATGTAATAGGCATCTGGGATACAAGAACAGGGCAGAACTGCTCTGAAGCAAACCCTGCTGAAACATGTCGAGTGTAAACACTAGGTCTTCAGCACCAACATTTTCACCCTCCAGAAGGCTGATGCTAATCATCCTTCTAATCATCCTTGCTAACGCAGAAATAGCCAGTCTTGATCCTTTTGGAGAAATAGAACATGGGATAACTTCTTCCTCTGTGGCATGGCATGCTGAAATGCACATGAATGTACAAGCCTCCAGCTCGTGCTAGATCCGTGAGTTACAGAGGAAGTGGTACTGGACAGAGAACAGCTTGACAGTTGGCATTTTGCTTGTCGGACTTGGTCAGAAGGATTTAGCTTCTGAATATAAATCCTGCCCGGGCTATCTTAATTTGTTTCTCCAAGAGTTCCCAGCATCTGATTTGCAGGGAAGTTCCCATTTCTATACAGTTTTATTACCAGGCTTTCTGACACATGGCACTCTCAAGTGCTTTGCTAAAGCCATGGTGTGAATCAATACCCTGACCAAGCTTCATAGGCAAAATACTTTTAGAGGACAATAGCTGAAAACACTACAGCAGTAGCTGAGTTTCTGAAGAAATAGACTCCCTCAAACAGCTCTAGGTTTCTGGGAAAGCATATTGATGGGGAAAAGGCGCAGGCATAGCTGGATGCTAGTCAGCTCTGTATAACATGCACGTGCAGCAGTTCTGCATTGATGATGATGCTCATCAGAGGTTTATCCTCCTCCTGTCTTCTAACTGTCGTTTTGTTTACTTAACTAGCTCCCTAGGTTGTGCATCTAGATGGCATGACCACTTATACATATGAAGTCTAACAGCAAGGTGTCCCTTGGTCAGAAGTGTTCACTGTTGTTATAGGTTGTACATACAGGTCATCGGGGGAGCAGCAGCACACCCCATGTATGCTGAGGTGTCACCAAAAAAATTGTGGGAATAGAGTGAATAAATGGTCTTCCTGACTGATAGAGTCTGGGGAAAGCTGACTTGTTGATAGCATAAGCTCAGTACAGGGCTTCCAGTCACTATTGTTGTCCAGTTGCCAGAAGAACTGGAGTATCAGACTGGTTGCCAAAATAATATGCAGTGACTTTAATTTTATAAAGTTCAAGTGGTGGTTTCCCACCGTTTCTCAGAAATCCCCACAGCTGTTCTATGATGGCAGTCCAATCCTGTAGGAAACCCAGGGAGCTGGCAGTTTGAACCAAGGAGAGCCAAGTCTTTGCGGTGATCGATGGGCCACTGTGAAACAGCTTTGTCCTGCTAGACACACTTTGGCAGCCAGGAGCAAGCATTTAAGCTCTGCAAGCACTGAAAGAAAAACTGTGAGAAAGTACCATGTACCTATGTGCCAAGAGCTCCAGAACAGCTTTATGCTCTAAAAAAAACTCACAATTTTTGTCTTCTACAAAGGTGATGACTTTCTGCTTTGCAGCTGCAAAGACTGTAACCTTGAAGAAGTCTCCAGCCCTCTGTGCTCATGCCTTCCAACCCCAGGCTGTGGTGCTGGGGCAGAAGAGAAACCACAGGTTTTGGATGTAGCTGGGCCCCAGAGTGCTCCGTGTTAGCATGGTTTCAGTTTGTGATTCTCTTTTGACCCTGTTTTTTTTTTCCCTTCCCGCAGATACAAGACAGTATCCGGTGTTTGTGGGTCACAAACCAGGGAGGAACACCACGCAGAGGCACCGGCTGGACATCCAGCTGGTCATGGTCATGAACAGGACCCTCTACGTTGCTGCTAGGTCAGTAGTCCCCTGCTTGGCTGCTCCTCCCTTGCTGCTTTCAGAGGAGGAAGGAGAAGACAAGGGATATTCTGAGTTCTTCTCTGCCGGACACGTTATTTTTAGGATTTTCTCACACTCAGAGAGAGCTTCGCAGCCTGTTAGTAAGACATATTGCAAACCTTGTTAATTGGTCAACTAAGGTTCAGTTTTGCGAGGTGCTAAGACAGTCATTTCAGGACTACACATCTCTGCCTTCCTTTGAATCTGGCAAGAGAGAATTTGCCAGAGAAATTGTTCAGCCCCATGGAGGAGAGAGTCCGTCCTCATTCTGTAATTTTGTTTGTGCAAACCATTAATGACATATTTTAGAGAATGATTCTGCTGGTGCACAAATGCATGTTTGGATAAGAGTTATTAAACTGTAACATTGCTGGTTTAGGCATGTTTTAATATCTTAAGACAAAAAAAAGGAAAACATGTTTGCTGCTGTTCTGTTAATGTACTCAGCAAGGTTAATTGAATTTGGTGTCTGGATTTTTCCTGAGAGCTATACCATGCAGATATAAGCACATGCCTTTTTATAAAAATTGCATATAGAGCCACCCATTCAGTTTGCATAGCTCAGCATGGCACCATCAGCTTCAGTGGAGTTACACAGATTTATACAGCTGCCAACCTGGCGCAGGTCAGACATTAACACTTCCTCTCCCTGCCTGTTGTTAGCAAAGGACATCAACGATCTTAGGGTGGGAATTACCTGATGGATGCAGGATAAATATAAGAAGGGTCCAGATTAGCAAGGGTGGGTAGTCCAGCTTAGGAGCTCTTGGACCCAGATCCTGTTTGGGACCTCCCCGCAAGCTGACCCTCCAGTAGCAGCTTGTTTCCTGCCAGTTTTCTGGTCCTTCTCCTCCATCGGAGAAATACACACCCTTCTGTGTGTGCCACAGAGAGCCAGGCTGTTGCTGCAGATGGGAGAAGTGGTGGGTGGGATGGCCAGGAAGTGAGAGGGAACAGCTGCTGAACAGGCAGCCTCTTGCCACCAGCCCTGTCCTCAAAGCCCTTGGCAGCCTCCGGGAGCTGCCTGGCTTCCTTCTCAAACAACCACTCCCCATCTTCTGGGTGGTCGGATGTGTTCTGTGGTAGAGATCTGCCTGCTGATCTCCACTCGGCACTAGGTGATTAGTTGCATTACACCAGCAGAGTCGCTGAGTGCCATTTTTACATAGTCGTGTCCCTGGCTGCAGGAAGACCACACTTCTACCTGTTGACCTACCCAGGCATTGCAGCCTTACCAGCTAAGCGCAGCTTCTTTGCACTTCTCACATACACCAGTTTTTATGGGATCTGGGCAGCAGAGCTCTGGGTTCTCCCTTGTGCCAAGCCCTTGCGTCGAGTCCGGGCAAAGAGTGTGCTTTCTCCCATGGGGAGTTGCGGTGGCGTTGGTTGTAGGGCACAAAGAGCGGGCAGCCCCACAGCAAGGACTCCCTGCGCTTGGCCTGAGCTCGGGGCTTAGTATTTTTGCTGCCTTTAGTGTGATAATGAGCAGGGTCGGGGAGCAGGCTGAAGGGGTTTGAAAGGTGGTGGCAGGATTTCCTCCTTTTCATGGCTGGGTTCCCTTTGCTTTCCTTATTTGTTTTCCTTTAAATTAGGAAATCACTCGCAGTGAGAAGGTGGTAAATCCGCTTTGTGGATTTTGCTCTGCTGTATTCATAGTTTGTTCCCAGACTGAGATTGACGCAATTAGACTGTCGCAGTGCCTAAGCAACTGGTATTACAGCAGGAAAACCCAGCTTGGGATATGAAACCACTGTGTGCACAAATTATATAAAGGATGCTAGTATTTTGGGGATAGTATGTGTACTTGTATGTGAATATGCATTCTTACATATTATGTGGCTATATATTTGTATAAAACAGTTTACTACAATGAGAGTGCTTATATACTCCTACGATCTAGTGACCTACAAAAAAGAATAAAGAACTGGTCTGTTTTGTACTTACACAAGCCCAAAAAATCTTCTTAATGCTTTTTTCCTATGGTAACTCAACTCTTTGACATATTCTTTTCCCCCTCCACATGTTACTGAATAAAATCCCTGCTGAGCTGAGAGGCCTATGTGATACAAGTTAAAATTCAAAGGTCATTTTTATCTTTAAGTAATAAACTTCAGAAAATGAGTCATCCTTTGATAACTAGTGTGAATGACAGTTTATAACTGCAATACCGCATCTCTCTTAGAGGTAGTAGTAAATCTAGAGACTGAAGCAAATGTGTACTCAATCAAAGGTGTTTCTCAAAGAGTTTTGTAGCAAGATTCATTGAAAACGGTAGCTAACATAAATCCCTTAGCTATCATATCAGATGTTTCTTTCATGCAGTTTTTTTTAGACATTGAAACATAGCGATGTGAAGTTTATGTTTGTACCTAATTATCTGAAAAGCAATCGAAACAAATGATTAAACATTGAGAGTTTTTATTTTGGGGTTGTTGGGTTTGGGTTAGGTTTTTTTGTCTGTTTGCTTGTTTTAGAAAATCCAGCGTTTTCTTTGCAGAGAGTTTCCTTGCGCAGGAGAGGACTAACTCAGATTTGAGAACCGCTAACACTTTGTTACTGAGCGACTGGCATAGAACAAAATTTCTGTCTGTCACTTGCTTATTTTGTCATACGGGATACACGACTCCTGTATTAGCTATTACCACATAAGATTTTGTGTCGCTTCGGAAAGGCTTTGTTTCATATTATCAGGCAGAGGTATCCAGCCAGTATAAATTAGAATAACTCAGCCGAAGGCCATGAAGCCGCACTGTCCGAATATCTGGCTTGCAGTCTGCAAAGGCCCAGCTCTGTTTTCTTTTTTCTCGTGGGAAGGGTACTGCCTCGCTGTCTCTCTCACACTCGCCCACACCGGCGCACACACACCCTTTTCTAAGTTTGCCATGTCTCCTCCTCCCATTGTCTTGTGCGGTGGCAGCTTTTGTTCGCAGTATCTGTCACCCCTCGTGTGTACGTACAAAACGGTTTATTGAGCCCGCGAAGCATTGGGATAGCTCCCTCCTCATTTGCAGCTACACATCTCCAGACGATGCACCGAGTGGCCAAGGGTCACGCACAGCCGGTGGCATGATTTAAATTCCCTTCCTCCACAAGATTATGCCATGGCAACAAAACTCGGTTCTGCTGACTGGAGGTGGGAAAAACGGAAGCTCTAGGATTAAGTCAATTTGTGTTAGAATAACTTAATTAGCAGCGAGCTGTACACATACCACAGCTAGCAGATAGCAGGAGTTGGGCAGCGGTGGGAAAAGGAGGGCAAGGACAATCCTGCATTGTCTGTGGTTAGAGAGCCCTCCCCTGAATTTGACAGCTCTTTCGCTCTCTGCTGACATTGCCAGCAACTATGTTTCGCGTACGGCATGAGAAAATGATATATAATTTGCCTGATACTAACCCTCTTTCACATGATCCTGTAACTTAGCATCTGAGTTTTCTGTGAACTGTTTCTTGAACCAGAAAGTAAGTCCCCTGAAAGCTGTTTTACTGAGGGTGGAACTAAACAACTCAAGCCTCCTTCTGCATACCACCACTGTATTTTCTAATTGTCTTGTTTAAACAGAAAAAATCATAACCACTGGAAAGCATGACTGATGATTAAAATCAAGAGCTGTGCTGGAAGAAGTTTTTTAGAGCTCCAGCCGCACCTAATTTGCAATTCAAGAGATTTTGTTCCCACTTTTATGTAGTAGGAGTGACAGCAACAAAGAGTGATGTACATAAAAAGGGAACCATGCAGTAATCTATGAAGCTGATATCACGCTAATAGGTTATTTTAGTCCAGCACCAACCCTGACCACTGCTCTGCTGGTAAAGTCAGGCAAACAATAAACTGAAACATTAAACCAATCTTGGAAGTAAATGACAGCTCTGGTTTTACAGAGTCTGGAGGAGAAGAAAACCCGCAACTCCTCAGTTTGGCATCTTACAAAGCAAACAGCCTCAAGCGCCATAGCAGACAGTAGATTTTTAAAAGCCAGTTCCCCACAACAATGCTGCCTCTTTTCTCCACGTGAGAGAAGTGTTGCTTATGCCTCTTACAGCAGTCTTTTGTGTTTGTTTTATTTAAGAGACTAGCGCTGTTTCCCCAAAACCCAATAAAATGAAGCTAACCTTGACAGCAGGGATTTCTAAAATGGAAACAGCCTGTATCCTACTTTCAGCAGACCCCTCCAATGCTGTGGATCATGCTTCAGCTGCACAGTTTCCTGCATTTTGGAAAAAAACAATGTTATTTCAAGGAAAAAAGAGATGGTCTGTCCCAGTTTGATGTGGCGGTTACTACAGTGTTATGAGTTGGTGGTTTTTTTCAAATTTTAGGTTCCATACAGAGATGTCCTTGTTCTCAGCTTACACAGAGGAGAATGTTTAAAAATATCTCTTTACCTGAGTAGCTGAGTCTATTATTTCCTCTTTCCAAGGAGACATTGGCAGCTAATTGTAGAGAGGGACATGTTCTCAGGAAAACAGGAAAGTAAATGCAAGCAAGAAATGTGAACTTTTTTCGGAGGAGTATTTTACAGTTTAGTTTGGCCACCAGTGTGTGAAGAGAAGAATGATTTCTGGGAATAGTTTTGTGGCTGTCAGCCTTTTGCCTACCATATTGTCAATCAAATTATCACAGCTGAGGTTAGATGCATAATTTAAAAAAAAAAAAAAAAAAGAAAGAAGCATTAACCTCTTTTTAACCCTGAATGGCTAAATGTGGCACAGTGACTGCTAGCCCAGGAATCTGGCAAAGGCTGCCTAAGACCTATTGTAGCTCATTTCAGGATATGCAAAAACATCTGCATGCTAGATTGTGGCATCTGCTGTAGGACCTCTAGAGCAGAAATTATATGAGGCTCATCTCCTTTCCAAAATCTCATTTGTTCAAATAATTGCTTTTGGGAAAGAATCTTGCTTTGAAGTTTTGTGGCATTTTTCTTTTCTTCTTAATGGGAAGTTTATATATGAATGTGCTTTTCTGGGAGAAGCAGGCGATGCTGTCAGTAATGTTCCCTGGTAAGACCTGTGGTCTTTTTTTGAATGGATTGTGGATTATGTTGTGATAGATAGCTCTCTTCATAGAAAATGAACTGACTACTCCATTTGACTTTGCATTCATTTGCTTTTGTTTACAGGGACCATATTTATACTGTTGATATGGACACATCACATACAGAAGAAATTTATTTTAGCAAAGTAAGTAGCTTTTATCATCATCCAGAAACCAAGGACACTAGAACAAGCTTCAAATAAATAGGAAGATGACATTGTTTCAAACAACTTGCCAGCGCTGCTGTAAAAACTGTAATAAGCAAGTAAGATGGCATTGCTAATCATATTTGGGGAAAGCTAGAATAGCAATCATGTCCTCTGTGAATTTCTGATAAGTGATTTAGCTGGGCTGATAAGCAATCCGTACTGAAATACAGTGAGGTCCCTGATGGAACATCTGTCAAACATCTATTCATTTATATTCAGCAGTTTTCTGTAACAGCTATACTATCCCAATTAAGTATACTGAAATTTTCAACATAAAAAGCAAGTGCTATTTACATATTTTCATGCACACAAATTTTATTCACTCATGCAAGTACTCACTAAATAAAATCTTATTATAACATCACTTTGTAGATGTATTCACATTATCTCCATGGGAAGTTACATTCAAACTAAGAAGAGCTTTGTCTGCATTACCATACCATATATTAACATAAACATACTGGAAATAATCTCTCTTCAGCTCCTTTGCATTGCATACGCATTGTGTAATATGTGCCAAACACAGCCTTGGTCCAGCAGAAGATCAGACGAATTTGGGCATTGGATGAATTCGACTGTAGGATCGGAGGGTGTTTCATTGTAACTGTGAATGATGCTGAAGATGAGCTTATGACCAATTACTTGTCAAAAAGTGAGGGCACAGGCTTGTAATGGAAATAAACATTCATGGTTACTCTTTCAGCTTGGGGCCCTTCATGAATGCACAGCGCCTCAGTTTACTGATGGGAAACAGTCAGGACTGTCGTGGCGATAGTGTCTAAGGTGTTACTATCTTAGGCCATATGTTTTTAAATAAAGTTTTGTTTTAATTAATCAGCCTACCGCATTTGACCACTCCTGAAACTCACCGCAAAATTCCAGGCTGGGATTTACCTGTAAATGGTCTGGAGGAAGAGCATTAGCAGATAAAGTCAGCAGCATCTTGATAGGTGGAGGGCTCTCTGAGACTGTTAGCTGACTTGAAGTGATAAGAATTACCTGAATTTGATTTCTTTGCTAATCTAAAATGTCATCTTCCAGAATAGATATTTCATTTAGAATCCAGTTAGGGTTTATAGTCCATAAATGTTTATTCTGATTTGCAGAATAATATCAAATTAAAACAAGAGAGCATCTAGTACTTTTAAGAAAAGTGCACATATTTTTGAAAGTTGGCCTATTCCTGAATTCCGTTGGTTTAGGCTTTAAAGAAATGGGATAGGTTTCTGGTCTAATGAATAGATGGCAACACAAAATTAAGTGAATGCTCCACATCACTGATCTTTCATTGTTGTGGTGAATTAATCATGGAGAAAGGGTGCAGAAAGCTTTCAATAAATATATGTTCAACAGCTAGTCTCCCCTAAGGGACTTCTGAAATCAAATGCAACAACCTCTGGGCTCTAATTGATTTCTTTCTTGATCCTTGCAGAAATTGACATGGAAATCTAGACAAGCTGATGTAGACACATGCAGAATGAAGGGAAAACATAAGGTACGCAATTTTCTTTTCTTCTGCATCTGCCACTTTAGTTTAGTTGCTTCACTATTATCTCGGGCTGCTGTCTGTGATGTGGAATGGATCATGCCATTCACTTCTTGCCAGTAATTGCTTTTTCCATCAACTTACTGAAGGCTTTAATTTGCAAAAATAGTTTACTTTTAATGTGATAAAACATTACGACAGGAGCCACAGCAATATCCTGAAATACTTAAAGCACTGGGGATTTTGGACATAATGCTTAGTGTACTGATTTTGCTTACCATTGCCTCAAAAGCCAAATGCTGCTGCCCATCCTCCTGCAGGAATTTACTGAGAAGTTTGTGTAAAGCATCAGAAAGCATGAATGTGTGCAGTTGTAGAAGGACTGTTTGTCACACCGATTTTACCCTACTGTAACCTATGACTAGCACAAGTGGTATCAGAATTAGATGCAGGCTCTTTATTCTTTACACCTGCTTCCCCTTCTAGTTACAGATGCTTTATGCCAATACATTGCATCGGTGATGCTACTGTCTCACAGCAACATACATGAGAAGAAGACCAGATTTTTCACTCTTGAGGAAAGCAACAGCATTCAAACAAAATTCACCTACATGAACAATAGCAAAATCTGAGCTATAATATGAATATTGTATCTTCAGTTCTTTGTAACCATTTTTAAACCACTGGAATATAAATCAGTTGTGTCTTGCTCATTGTCAGTTAAACATAGTTGAAATAAAGCCCAGAATATCACAGTGGCTACCAGCCAGTTTCATTTTAGACCTGACAATGAAATATCATGGCATAAAAATAAAACCAGACACCCAAAATGCAGTAGCTGAAATACTTTTTATTATTTTTCTTCAGGATGAATGTCATAATTTTATTAAGGTTCTCCTAAAAAGAAATGAGGATACATTGTTTATATGTGGAACAAATGCATTCAACCCTTCTTGTAGGAACTACAAGGTATGTGATCTGTTTGTGGGATTTCATTTATGCCTTGTCTTTGTGTTGGATTTATTGTGACTATGCTGGCAACAGCATGAGGTTGTCATTCAACAGTGCATCATTTAACTCTGTAGCATTTGTCCTGACTTGTTTCAGTGCTGCAGAGCTCAGTGTTGATTGGATTTCTGAGGATTGCTCGGATTGATTACCTACTTCTTTGCAACTCCTGCACATCAGACTTTATTGCCACTTTGCATTGCCCTCCATAGGTGCAGTGTCCTTCATATCCCTGCTTAGGGATGTGGTCACTCCTCAGAAAGTTCCTCAGGTTGTCACTGACACCCACGTCAAGTCATAGACTGATGCTAAGGATTACCTCTGGGGTAGCACATTTTAAATGTCTCTGTGTACTGTTCTCAATCCCAAAGCCAGTTCTTAAGACACTTGAGGGCTCAGCACAGCAAAACCTGGGAAGATTAGTGTTGGGGACCTAGCAGATGTGGAAGCTGTGGCGATGCTGTGGCATTGTGTGCTGTAAAAGTGATTGACAGCAAATCCCCACAGGGAAAGGTACAGCAGGAGGGTGATGTATTCCTCACTAGCTGGGGATCTGAAAAGCCAAAACATTATCTAGAGCAGTGTAGAAAACTGTGCTGGTCCATCGATACTCGACATTAATTCCTTGACCCCAATTTCTTCCTTTGACATAGTGTGTCCCTGTCATCTGCATTTTAACAGGGCCCATTTATTCAAATATTTCCCATTTTCTCAGGCTTGCACCAGTATAATCTGATATAATGCCCAACAGTGGATGTCTCTGGAGTAGCTTCGAAATGAATTCACTTAGGCCCTTGATATCCAGACTCTGCTTTTCCAGGCACTGCTATGTCCCACAGGTCATTTTTCATCCTTCTTCAGGAAAAAGAAAATTCAGTTTTGCTAATGCTGCTTCTGATAAAGTCACGGCACAATTGTCATTCATTTCATTGGGTAGTTATTGTAAAAAACAGAGTAAAGACATTAACATCCAGGAAAACAACTTCCTTAGTGGTATTCGCTGTGACTGCTGCTCTTCCTTGCTTTTTCTGCAATGCTGCTCTACCTCGTTTAGCCACTGTGATGGCTATAGTCTAGGAAACACAGGAGAGAAGCTCAGCGTAGTCTTTTGTTTCAGTCTGGAGGAAGAATCATATGTGAATAAAAATACAAGCCTGCATCACAGTAGCTGTGTGGTACAGGTAGCTGCTCTGTTAGCAGCCGTTTCTTCTTTCCGTCCTTTCCTTGCATCCCACTCCTAGCATGCAACAAAGCTTCTTGGTCTCAATGCTGTAGTCTTCCACACAGTTTGTCATTTTTTAGCTCTCAATGCCATTAATGCGGCTAAAAAATCTCAACCAGTCCCCTTGCTAGAAAACTGTCTTTTAATACAAATACAGATTTCCTTGGCATCCTGATGTGAGGGATATAGATGGCCCTCCTTACCCTTACTGCAGGTGTTTCATGCCCTGTGAGGCATGGCCTCTGCAGACTGCCTCACCTGCTGCGGAGCTGCAGGGGCTGGATAGTGATACCTCTGGGAGTCAGCAGAAGGTCTCTCCCACACCTGCCCTGGCTTTTCCTCCATGTATTTCTGCATTATAGAGAGCGAGCACTAAAGATGTGCCAAACAGAAAACAGGGCTGTCCCTCCACGCTGCCAAGGGAAGTGTGGATGAGCCTGGGGTGTGGGGCTCAGTGCAGGGGAAGTTGCTCGGGACTGTAACTCGTTTCCTCTCGCTATCATGTGAAATGCTTTTCAGCCCTTGAGTAAACACAACTAATCCCCTTCAGAGTGGATTTTTGACAGGAAGGGTACATGACAGAAAACACATGACGACAAATCGTCCACTGGAGGACTTGGGTGCTGTAACATACAAGCTAAAAGTTGATTGGAGTAGTTGATGGAGCCGGGTGGGTTATTTTTCATGCTCTGTGAATCTGTACTGTATGTGATTTATACAGTATGAGCTGCTCAAGTTACTTGAATATGCTAGAAAGAGTCTTATTCCCAAAATACGGTAGTATAAGAATCTTAAAGAGGTAAGAGCTGTACCTTTCCCCTGTAGCTCACTAAACCCTCTTGAACTTAGCGTAAAGTTGATCTGTATATTTGTATCATTATCAGTGCCCAGGGTGAATTTATTTCCCAGGAGTTACACTTAAGCCTCAGATTTTACAATTCCTGCACAGATTAATTCTTGCCTGATGGTAAGAGGATTTCTCCATGACACAGACTCAACTGATACAGTAAGACTTGGAGGGCATCCTTCTGAGTATGCAAATCAAGGAAGAGAGCACCACTGTTGAGACTAGACCAGAAGGATCTCCGGACTTTGGGGAGAAAAATGCACACACAGATAATTGTCCTAGTGTTGTTTCTTCTGACTGCTGTGGCTTGCAGTCTTTTCTGTGTATAAGAGCGCTTCTGTTGGATCACTGTTGAGGATAAATTTTGAATCCTTGCCAGAACCACAGACCACATAGCCTGCTACAGTTCAACAGGAAGCTTGTGTACAGATAAAATATAGACTGAAGACTTTTGTAAAATGTGTCGAGCTAAGAGTGATTAGCTCCAAAAGAATGCCTGACTTACTAGATGCACTTTCTTCAGACTGATTTTATTTAGCACCATGATTTTTGTCAGGTTCACAAATGCAGGGCACAAATGTGTCGAGCTAAGAGTGATTAGCTCCAAAAGAATGCCTGACTTACTAGATGCACTTTCTTCAGAATGATTTTATTTAACACCATGATTTTTGTCAGGTTCTTAATGCATAGTCAGGAGCACATAAGCCTCATTCTGGGTAAGAAGTCTTGTTTCTCTATCTGAGGAGCTCCCTTTCGTTTTTCAGATGGATACCTTGGAGTTCCTGGGAGATGAATTCAGTGGAATGGCCAGGTGCCCCTATGATGCAAAGCATGCCAACGTTGCATTGTTCGCAGGTAAAGTGACGGACATAAACTTTTTGCCTTCTGTCCTGCAGCCCAGGCTTGCCGTAGCACTGTGTCTCTTGAGTCCAGAATGCCAAAATCTAAAAGGTGGCAAAGGGAGTGAATAATGACTAAAAATAGGGGGCATAAGGAAATCACTAGCACGGAAGCCTTCCCTTCTCTGGGATTAACTTCACTACCATAAGGATTGCCTGAAGCCTCAGTTTTGTGGTTCAACATTTCAGTATTTCCTGGATTTGTGATAATATGATGCCAGACCAGTGTGAGGCACCATTTCTGGCTGCATCCGGCTTCTGCGAAAGTCAAGGAAAGTCAAGGCTTGTGTGAACTTTAATGAGGAGTGGGCAGGATGTGCTCTTTAACAACTCTAAGCTTAAGTTAACCTTCATAATAAAAGGAAGTTAGGGAACATGCTGTGATGTCCCCTTTTCTAGATCTAGAAGGAAGGGGAAGGTGATTTTATTTTAAAGCAGAAAACATCTCAATGTGGTGTTACCAGCTGTGGTAGGCAAAGGAGAGAAGTGTGTTGGTTGATAATGATTTATGCTGTATGCAGCAGAATACAGTCAACTCTGATTTCTACTACAATAGTTAAAAAAGTGAGTGCTTATGAATGGGGTTAATTTGGGCTGTTGATTGTGAAATGGTATTTTTGTACCTCTTTTCATGAATTCCTGATTAAATGGTTTCTTTATTGAACTTCTCTTAGTGTGAACCCTGCTGATCTTTTCTTAGATTTGGCTGTAAAATAGGTGGTAAAAATAATACAGAAGTCACCCATGATAATGTCAGTCCTCTTCAGCAGGTGTGATGCTAGAAAGCAGAGCCTGGGTGCTCACATGGAAATACTTTAGCTATTCCTCTGAAGATTTAAGAGTGTGCAAGCATTCCAGCCACTCTCAACTGAGTCTGCGGCTGAAGGGCTGTATTAAGCACTGCTGTGTTTGAGGTGGCATCATCTGCCTTACAAAGGAGAGATTTTATAGCAGGCTGCAATTTTTTTTTACCCTCTATAATGTAAATAAATGAGTCCTTTTGTTTCAAAAATAATGGTGATGATGATGGTGGTAGTATGTAATTTCTTAATTAAAGTCAAGAGGACATAAAGTAGAAATTCTCTGATTGTAGCAAGTAATTCATAAACCAAGGAAAGAGAAAGACACCTTCAGAGAAAGATTTATCCCATGTGTCTCAGATTCCCTATCCTTAGGGCAGTCTGAATCACCTTGCAGAAGGGCCTTTCTCACTATACTGGCCCAGAAAGCATTTATGACCATCTTAATGTAAACATTTACCTTGCATGCAGCTGAAGTTTGGTAAGATGATTCCCACTTTGTCACTGAAGAAGTCCTTGCATTATTTGAAAATAAAAAGAATATTTATAGAAATTATCACACTCTTTCATGATAATTCAGAATAAATTTGATACTGTTCAAATAAATTCTTGTAGAATATACCCTGTAAATCTGCTAGCTTCAGAAAATCACTGTTTGATATGCCATACATTTTGATAACCATGATAACTTTTAAGAGTGCAGTGAAAAGCAGTTTCAGAGCAGTTTAGGGAACTAATCCAGCTCATCTGAGTCTGTTGGGTGCACTTACATGAATATGGCTCTTCTTACAGCCTGTAGCTATTGGAGCTGATATGTGCAAATTGTAATTGGTCACATGGTCTTCAGGAGCTTGACAGGAAAGAAAATAAATGTGTGATTGTATTAACCTGAGTTCAGACATCCATATCTAAACAATCCAGCTTTTTAGTCTATTTTAAAATTGGTTTTAGTATTTGCTTTTTTTGTAATTATTTTTCTCTGATTTTACTAAGAAAAAAAGCCCATTTTTAAATAGCCAAATAGCCAAATTTAAATAGCCCATTTTTAAATAGCCAAATAATGATGGGAACTGTGGGGCTCAGAACAAAGAATACAGCCCTACTAATAAAAAACAGTCTGATTTTTAAATCTTGAGCTGAAATTAAATGTTGCCTGTAAGTGCAATGAGGAGAGCTTGATCAGTAGAAGCCTCTCTGCTTTGTCTTGGGTATTTCCTCAGTGCTGGTGCCTTCAAAGCCCAGCACCCAACATAATCTCTGTAAAAGGAGATGTAGGCCGTTCTGATTTTTATGTAGACACAACAGAGACACAAGTTGCTGTCCTCATGCTGCAATGCTTGTGCTCCTAGCAGACATCATGTTCACTTCATCTGTCTCACACATGAAAACAGCCATGTACAGTTACCATGACCTGCAAACAGATTAGATAACAAATATCATTTTAAAATGTTGTTGGAGCGCATACTTTTACCTCCTGATAGTTTTGCATCTTTTTGGTTGTCCTTGGGGTGCCATTTTATAGACCCTTTCTTATTGCTTGTCCTCTGATTCTGTAAGAGAGGAATGCATGATTCATGTGGGAAATGCCTAAAATGCATTTTGGAAAAGAAACATAGGTAGGCAATCCTCCTTCATCTCTTTGCCTCCCTCTTTCACCTGGGCTCCCTGCACACTATTTAATTTTTTGCTAGTGATCTTTGGCAGAGGAGAAGTGCTCTCAAAGGGAGAAATTTGCATAAGTGTCAATTAGCTGACAGTCCCTAAGACCTGTCTGGATTGCCTTCCCAGTTAAAACTAACAGTTCTGTCACAGCTTTCTCATATTTATTTTGCTCACATACGTAGGCAGAATTTATGAGGATTGAACCAGAGGCATGTGCAGGGAAACTGGGTAGGGTAGTTCAGTATGACTTACCTAAACTGGAGAATGATGAGAGAAAGCAATTACATTATTTCTAATGCTCCTCCCCTCTTGTTTCTTCTTTCCTTCCTCCCCAGAGGGAAAGCTGTATTCTGCCACAGTGACCGACTTCCTTGCAATAGATGCAGTCATATACCGGAGCCTTGGAGACAGCCCAACTCTGCGGACAGTTAAACATGACTCAAAGTGGTTGAAAGGTAGATAAACAAACACACCGAAAAAAGCAGCATCTCTGATGAGAGTCTTGGATTCCTGACAGACCTCTCTGTCATTTCATTTCAGCAATGCTTTCTGGCAGAAAGAAGAAACTAAATTACATCTCTTACTTACACTGATCTGTTTATCTCTTTTCCTCTTCTCCTGACCCCAAGTTACTGGACCTGGCAGAAACTGTGAGCATGGTAGATCAGAATATATATTCCAGCGAGCTTTCCAAGCTGAAATCCATCAGTTTACAGCTGTTGGATGTAAAGGTTGGAACTTGCAGGGCTCGGTGTGCTTGGGCTGTGTTTGAAAATATTCCTGCCCCAGGACTGTGTTAGGTAACAGTCAAGGCTTCATGAAGTACAGAGGGTTTGTCCTGTAGCATTAAGATTCATCAATGAAAATAAAATTATGGAAATATTGCACAAAGCCTTTCTTTTATGGTTCTTAGGGACTGTACAGCTGCCATTGAATTAGGCAATTTCTGTGCTCTAAATGCCCTCATTGTTAAGAACGGTGCTGTTTAGCTTCATGTAGGCGTTATGAATAGTTAGCATTTGGAGTGATTTTAACAGGGAGCAAAGCCATAGTCTGAAGTCTTTTTCTGCATGCAGAAATGTTTTGCCAGGTGTCGACTTTAGCTGTCCCACTTTGCTTGCTGCTACAGACACGTGTGGGCAGAAACAGTTACATGGTTTGTTATTCCCTCCACACACAGCCTGCATGCCATAAAGAGCACTGCTTGAACCCCTCAGGCCTACCATTATATATTGCCCCTTTACCTTTCCTCGTACACCACGCAGGGCAGATGTATTAGTGGCAAACACTTAACTACCTTGCAGTGATGTTGCACAGACTTGTCCCCAGCTGTCCTGTTCCCAGACAGTGTTCTTCTGCGGTAGTGATGCTGCTCTGAAAACCGAGCAAGTTTGCCTAACGTGGGCATTTCACCTTTGGATGTTTAGTGTGAATGTATTTGGCTTCTCTTTGCATGCTATAAGCTGTACATGGTGCCTAAATAGGATGTGTTGTTTTTTCTTCTAGAACCATACTTTGTCCAGGCAGTGGACTATGGCAATTACATTTACTTCTTCTTCCGGGAAATAGCAGTGGAGTACAACAGCATGGGAAAGGTAGGGGCAAAAACATTGCCTTGAATCACTTTGTCAGTTTCAGGAGGAGGAAAACATATGCTATTCTTGGACCAATGCTGTTAGGAGTGACCTTGAAATGAGAACCATAAATCATGATGACAAGGTCATCATTTTGAGAAGATTCCTATTGCTCAAGCCAAAAGGTTGGTTGGAGTGAAACATTGCACTGTCTTGAGAGGAAACAGGGTGGTTTCTTACAGTGATGGTGTATGCTGGAATCTCTTTTCTCAACTCATAAAAAGCACAAGGCAAATGTAGTTAGTTCAGCGTAGCAGGTAATTGTTAAAAATGGATTCCAAAGCAGGGAGACATTTTTCTTTAAGAAATCTGAATTGGAGTGCTGAGTAAACAGGGGCAGAAATTTCGTGCTCTGCCGTTCTGCAAAGAATAATTAAACACTTTCTGCATTTTTGCTAATTTCACAATAGCTTTCTGACTAAGCAGTCAGAAAAGCTGACCAAGGTCACAAAGGTGGAGGGCAGGAATAAAAGCCCAGCAAGATTTGCATAGTTTTTAAGTGCTGAAAACACAAGAGTCAGAGCAGGCAGTGTGGGTTGCAGGGATTGTGAATATAAAATGTGCTTTTGTTTGGGGAAATAGAAAGCTAAGCAGTCTGTATGGAAATGAGTTTTATATGGATTGAGAACAGATCTCCTGAAGGATTTATGGCTGTATAGTAAATGCCACGGTCTTATCTTTTATAGCACACTGTTCCAAAGCTGAGTTTTTCCCTGTTTCTTATTTGTCACAGATTATGGAAACGTGGGATTAAATCAAACACCTTGCTGTGTTATTCCAAATGTTTTAAAAGCAGAATTCCAACAAAGTCTTTTAGTTCAACAAACATTTCATTTTCTCCATTATTTTTGCTCTACTCCTTCCAGGTAGTTTTCCCAAGGGTGGCTCAGGTTTGCAAAAATGACATGGGAGGATCTCAGAGAGTGCTGGAAAAACAGTGGACTTCCTTTCTCAAGGCTCGTTTGAACTGCTCGGTTCCTGGCGATTCACACTTCTACTTTAACATACTGCAGGCAGTTACAGATGTTATCCATTTCAATGGCCGGGATGTTGTTTTAGCAACCTTCTCCACTCCATATAATAGGTAATAGGCGCAATAACCTTTTACCTTCTGTTTCCTGTATGTTTTGCTTTTCACTGCAGTTTCTTTTTACTTTATGAAGGTACAAGAAGTACAATGTAATTATTATGTACCATACGCTTACTGATAGTTTGTGCTTCATTTTAAGATACCCTGGTATTGCTTACTGCATTTTATATCTGATAATTTAGAGCAGCTTTCAGCCATTTACTATCTGGACACATTCCTTGGGCGTACTTTTCTTTAAGTCAGACCAGCCACCGAGAAGTTTTGCAGTGTATAACTTGCAGAACATTATTCCAAAGAGAAAATATGATTTTTTTTTTCTCACAGAGAAGGGGCTTGGTCTGTCCCATTTGCATCTAAACCCCAAAGAACCACATTAGTACTCCTTCCCTCTATTTCATGCATCCCTACTGACTCTTGCATTTTCTCCTGGGAGAGCCAAGATCCTATGCTGTCCTGCTGGCTGGGGAGGAGGGTCCCCAGAACACCCTCATTCATTGTTCGTGTGGTTTTCCAAAAACATCAGTTCATCTGCAAAGAATTTATTACCATTACACATTATAACATGTTTCTCCATAAGTTATTAGGAGAGTAACTGTATCTAATTATTGAAGTCTCCCAGAGAAGTTAAAAAAATAGTAGCATTCTGATTAAAAAATATATTGCTGTTTCACAAAGTAGTGTTTGAGCTGAAAGGGGAACTTTATTGCTGGAATTCATCTGGTTTTGCTGTACGCTCGCCACCTCTTGTCAAAGCCTGACCTCAGTGAGGTCATGCACAGAACTGACTTCAAATGAGAGGAAGCCCGGGCCTGTAATGTATAATCACTACTTTTGACATCAAAACGATAGGAACCGCAGTGGAATAATTATGCCACCAATAGGGAATACAGGCTTAAATTAAGATGATCTCTTTTTAAACTGCCTTAATAAAAGCAAGTGAACAAACAGAGATTCAGCAGCAGAAAACACGTTGTATCTTGAGGTTATCTCAAAATTGAGATTGTCCTCCCACTCTGCTCATATTTCCTGTGGTGTGTCATGAATAATACTTTTCCTTAAACCATGCATTTTAAAATCTAAGTACTTGGTGTTAAAATCAAGGTACTATTTTATAGGCCCCATTTTTTTGCCAAATACTGAAGATGACAGGGAGGTGCATAGGCTTGGAGACACCTCATTAACAGACCTACCTCTGATATGGACACATCTCTCTCATTCCTACTCCACTGAGGAAAGCTGCAACAAATATCTTTGATCTCTGGAACAAAGCTTTTCCCTAGAGTGGAGAGACTGGGGAGAGACTGGGAGAGAAGAGATTTCCCAGTCTAACCTGAGGCACCCAGGGTAGGAGCTGGTGATGGGTTGTAGTCCAGTGGTTGGGAGGTGGCTTGGCTGTGACGCACAGTACTCCATCTGTATGGCTTTACCACACTGCAGACGGCAAATTGCCATCCTCAAGAGCAAAAGCTGTTGCAGTCTTCTCACCGCAGCAGTCCCTCCATCACTGTGGAGTTTGTGTTGATCACAGTTCTCAGGGCTTTCAGTTCTCTATAGTACACCTCAAGATTTTAGGGTTGTTTTTTCTTTAGGGTTTAATTCAGCAAAGTGCAAAATCTTCTAGCTGGAGTGGTTCCTGAGGCATCTTTTAGGGTGAGGTCCTGTGTGTGGCCAAATACCCTTGACCAGCTCTTACATCGACATACCTGTGGCTGCCTCCATTTAAAACTCTTGCTGTGTAGTATCACGTTAATATAGAGCTTTGAAGTTTCCTTCCATATAAAAACACAATCTGTGGAGATCAAAGTAAGACTAATACTGTCTCCCTACTTGTTGTTTGCTTCAGTAACAAGCATTTTGAAACCTTTTAATATTCAAACAGTTATTTTCATATCAATTTATGTATCTTTATGAGTTTAGTTTTATTCTCTGTAATAGTATTATAGTTCCTATATCTTTACTTTGGTGTATAATAACCTGCTAGCTAAAAGCAGAATTGAAAGACTCAGCCAGCTGGGTTCATGCTATTTACCTGATAAAATCAAGCAGTGAAAGTCAGACACAAATACAGTAGTTCATGTGTAAAAAAATGAAAGGTGGATAAATGAATAATTCATGCTTCCAAGTGACTGACCATGGGAAACCCCTAAGCCTTTCAGAAAGTATGTAGGTAAAGATATAATTAAGTTTAGATAATGCTGTCGTGCAGTTGCATGCAAATAATAAAAAAGTTGAAATTTACAACTTTATGATCTAAAAATAAAATTTAATTTGCTTCTATAAGCTCTTTACACCTCATTGAGTTAAGCAAATTCCTGAGCATAGTTAACTCCTTTCCATTGGGAAAAATTGGTGGAGATCAGACTGTGGGAGGATGGAGTAATAACGTGTAAATGCCAGGTCAATGGCACGTTGCAGCATGCTCCCAGTTTGATCAGCACCAACTTCTGAACTGTCTGCAGTGTATTTTTGAGGCATGACAGGGACTGTGAGAATTAATACCGAGAGATGTTGTGACTCACAAGAACTTAAATTTCCAAATAATGGGCTCTGAATGAGACTGGCTATTACTCCTCATGCATTGCCAGTGGTACACAGGGTTTCCCAAATTCTTTCCCTTCTTCAAGATTATTGCAATTACTTCTTTCTATAGAGGCTTTGAAACAAATTGTGCTGGCAGTAGCTGTCTGCTGATTGGTATATTTCAGGCTTTTCCATGGGGCTGGCTTTTCCTGTCAATACTCAGAGGTTACAGAGTTCAGGATTGAGTAGCCTGTGACAGGAAGACTTCTATACAGCATGTTTTTCACTCAAGATTTTATGCATAACTGCAGAATGAGTAACAATTTCTGGGAAATGTCACTCTGCAGCATCCCTGGCTCTGCAGTCTGTGCCTATGACATGCTTGACATTGCCAATGTATTTACTGGGAGATTCAAAGAACAAAAGTCTCCAGATTCCACGTGGACACCAGTTCCTGACGAACGAGTGCCCAAGCCCAGGTACGTTTCATGTATAGTGATATTGTTCTGTTCCTGCACGCAGCAAGGGGTTTTTGTCAATTGTGAGGTGCAGATACAATTGAAGATACATGTTGTAACAGTAAAAGAGAAGTTGAGTTGCATTTGGATCTAAGGTATGCAAGTGAGAATTTTTCCACTTAAACAGGATTTGTGTAACATAAATCAGGCCAGCATCAGATCTACTTGGTCAGAATAATCTATCACTTAAAAGTGGTGTGAGTTACACACCTGTTGCAAATTGGTTCGGTGATGGATATATCTTATTACAAAGCCTGCACCAATTCTGCGGTTTGCTGTTCTGCAGTTAACGTGCAATTTATGTGCCACAGAGGATGCATCATGGGAAAAAAAAACCAGCATTGTATCAAAATGGAGATTCAGTTTACCTTATTCCTCCTATGAGTTGTTTTCCCTGCTTCCACTTCCCTCCTGTTTGCAGGTGGCTCCTCTATTACGCTCTTTTCGTATTTCCCACAAGCACCCGTTTCGTACAAGTTGCTGTTGACAGCCACTTGTTAACTCATTTACACCAGTGGCATTTTGCTCTGAGAATACGATATGGATGTAGATAAAGCAAATTCATTTATCTCAGTCAAGCTCTACCACTTTAATGTATGTTTTACATTGCCTGTGATATCTTGTATAACTTCAAAAGAAAAACACGTCTGAAGCTCTTTGGTGGCAACTGAGCTTCTACCTCAATCCAAAGTTGGCCCATCATGTTTTAGAGTTGCCAGGTATAGTATTCCTGTGCTGTCTTTATTGTGAGGTTGTCACTCGAGAGAAGAGCCTGGAGGTGACTGGAAAATCTGGTAAATTCTGTATCTGTTTTTGGTCTGAGCCTTAGTAAGGCACCTGCTAGCACTCTTGCTGGATTTTTTTCTCCTTTTTGCAGTGTTTCAACAACTCGTTGACATGATGGGCTGCTTTGGTAGTACAAGGCTGCATGAGGGCTCCAAGGTCATTTGTTTGGAACTTACTCAAATAAAGAGTACTAGCAGGGAAGGGGGAAAGGAGAAAGAGAAATCTTCCCTTTCAGTAGGAAGGAAGAAGAGAAAATTGCATTGTGAGTTTGTGGGATGAGCCACTAGCAGGCTAACAGTTATGATGGAGATAATACTGCTCCGTCTAAGCCAGTAGGAGATAACATGAACTGAATTGGTGAACACTGTTTCATGTAGCATTTGGCCATCCATCTGCTTAATAGAAATAATCATTACTGCTAACTCATGTTGAAATGCATGAGAGGTACAAGACACCTTTGAAATAAGGTCATTTTTATTTGGATATCTCAATATAGTGCAGAAACATTAATGCTCCTATTGATCCTAATATTTCTCAGAAACATACTGGAGCCTTCAAGGAGCCTCACTTCCCTTTTTGGCTGAGGTGCACAGCAGGGTTTACTCAGTTTTATGTTTACTTGATTAAACCAGTTTTGAGATTAAAATAGGATTAATCCAATCATGTGATTAGGATTTAGGAGGAGATAGACCTCCAAATTAGATATACAGAAACCCTAGGCACCACGGTGCCAGAAGGCTGCTCCTAGAGTTCTCTGGGAATGCCACCTCATGAATCAGTGCTCTTGCAAAGACCTAGGAGACTGGTGATGCCCTTGGTTTCTCTTTCTCTCCCTCTTTTTCTAATTCTATGTGGTTGTTACAAGACAACCAAAATATTTTGGATAGGAAGAGGCAGAGCACACAGTCTCTGCAGGTAGTGTTCGTTGTGCAGCTGTGTGGGACCAGACTCATTGACCCAGCTAGTCCTCTCCAGTCCTGTGCTACCTTCCTGCATAACATTTAGTTACCTAAGGTTTGAATATTTCTCTAAATCTGAGTGACAGACATGATAAGACCAGTACTATATTTTGTTCACGCTGGCATTACTCCATTGATGTCAGTGGCTCTACCCACGTCAGAGCAGATGAAAATTGGACACTGCAGCAGGTTTATGAGTGGGTGGTCCATCTTTCATCTGCCCATCTCACAGTGGCTCAAAGGCTTGAAGAATCATAATGGTCTAGGAAATGGGATCAAATGGACCTTTTGCTGGAGAAAATAACCCACAAAATATTAATAACAAGCAAAGCATTTTGCCGCTTCCTGTGTAGAGATGACCTGTCCAGGCAGGAAGGTTAAGTTACCTCTGAGGAGCAGGGTAGATTTTAGGTATTGGGTGAGCAGATTTGCATTTAAGTTGTCGAAGAATGTTTAGATAACATTTCAGTGAAAGTCCTCAATGTGCTACCATAGTTAAATCGTCTCATCCAAATTGAAAGAAGGGTGAAACCAATGTTTACATGGATGCTTGCTGTATTCTCCGATTCTTGTCTTCTCCAATAGTCCACTTTCTAGCAGAGAAGGACTGAAAGCAGCATTCTTTCACACATGCTGAAAAATCAACTTCCTTCTGTATGTCAGGGACTGCTTTTATTCCAGGAAAGAGCAGTCAACTAGGCAAGTTACAGATCAGAAGGCACCTGTGCCCAGCGGGCAGCATCAAGCCAAATGCACACATGTAGTGATTAGGTTCAATGTGAGTGGATGAACTACAAACTGTGTGTGTAACACTCCTGCTGAAGAAATGTCTCTGTGCTTTTAGGTGACATGTTAAGTCCTTTTGAGTGGAGGATAGAGCAGGATTTTAGGCTTCCCCTGAGGGGCTGAACAAGTCCACCAGACTTCTCAATTCTCCATTTAAACCTTTGTAATGCACATCAGATTTCACTGAGGGCCTCATTATAAAAGGATGTTTGCACTAGGCATCAAATAAGTGTTCTGGCTTTACCTTCTTGCTTTATTTAGGCCTGGTTGCTGTGCTGGCTCTACATCATTAGAAAAATATGTAACCTCTAACGAGTTCCCGGATGATACCCTGAACTTCATCAAAACACATCCACTGATGGACGAGGCTGTACCTTCCATTGTCAATCGACCCTGGTTCCTGAGAACGATGGTCAGGTACGTACCTCCAAGTGGACTCTTGTCCTCATCGTAGTTGTCAAGTTGTGCTAATAGTCTTGCTCAGAATAGTCTCAAACTCTGTAAATATCCTCGGTGTGCTGGGCATGAATCCAGCTAGGAATGATGGCAGCACTGAGCAAATGCCACAGAACTCCCTGAGCAGCTTTCAAGATAGGAAAAAACCTCAGTTCTTTCCAACCATGCTGTGCTGAAACGGGATCTTGGAGGAAATGCTGTGTGGGGAGGGTTGACCCGTCTGTTGGCTTATGGGTCAGTGTTTGAGACAGCTCTGTAGAAAACTTTGGGCAAGGATCAGCAGATAGCCCAGGGATATGTACACAGGATACAAACATGCCTGCCAGGATATGTTCACAGGATATGAAGATGTCTTGTCGGGATATATACTGGTATGTTTTAATGTTTACAGAAGTGTACAGGCAGAAGTAATCACATAATCTGTATCCTTTCTATGGCAACAAGAGAAAAATAATAATGAAGAGATTTGAACAAAGACTCATAAATCAGCAAGCCTCAAATACACCATCCCCTTCCTATCAAAATGCATTCCCACACTCTGTTGTGGTCACTATACTACTTATCTTTATATATATACTTACACACAGAATAATGTGACTAACTTTTGGTGTATTTTCTTCTCTTCCTCCATAAAAGGGTAGAGTTTTGTGCCGGGCAGTGTTTAGCTCTGGAAGGGTCTGACTTAGTTTTAGTAATGTATCTTTTCTCAGGTTTTTATGTCAGGTTCTGTACCTCCAGCCAAAGACGAGAGCAGTAAGCTCTGCAGAGCGCTTTCCTTTGATCACCAGTACCAGATAACTGGTACCAAATCACCAGTATTCATTTTCAATAAATTCTGTCATCCCAAGATTCAGTATCATGTCAGCACTGAACTCGCTTAGTGGTGGTTGTGTGATTATTTTTAGTGAGGTAAAATGGTGTTTAGTGTCTCACTATTGCACTCGTACAGCTTTTCCTGCCCAAAAAGTTAAATGCAGATCAGTTATCATTATTGCTGCTTTTAATGTGACAGAGCTTGAAATTAATCAAAAATTTCACTGTGCTGATTTTCTTTCCCTGCCTGAAGAAGTCACCAGGCTAGTACTTTGTTTTTGATTGGAAGAGTAATTCCTAAATGGCGTCAGACTCTTAGTACCCCTTCAGCTTTCTGCAAACACTTCTGCTAGCTATTGGACATATGGATGTGCAGACAAATGCACAAAAATTCCCCACCATTTGGGGAGCCAAACTGATACAGTCTGTGTTGACTTATGGGGTTATTCAGCTAGGAAGAGTGCTTAAATATGTTCTATCATTGCTAGAAGGCTACCACGCAGTTATCTGAAGTGGAAAAAGTGATAAAATAAATGGCAATCTAATCCCAAGTGATGCAAAATGCTGTGTTGTTATTCTAGATACCGCCTGACGAAAATTGCCGTGGACTCTGCTGCTGGGCCATATCAGAACTACACCGTGGTTTTCTTGGGATCAGAGAAGGGAATCATCCTGAAGTTCTTGGCACGGACAGGAAACAGTGGTTTCCTAAATGATAGCCTTTTCCTGGAGGAGATGAACGTTTACAATCCTGAAAAGTGTGTATCTGATTCTTTGTACTCGTGTATGGGCAACTTTGAACTTCTGATTTCCCAGAGAGTAGGTTGTCCTACAAAAAAGGAAGTGGTTAGAGAAGCCAAGTTTTTTGAGTAATTTTAAATTGTTTTGGGAGGGGATGTCTGCTTATCAGTCTCTACATTGCAATAAGATATTTTTTATTCAGTATTTTATTCAGTGTAGAAAATAGCCCATCCTATGCAGCAGTTGATGGATAATTAAAAGTGAAATTCTGCAAAGGAAGATTAATTTTCTAATCCTATAAAAAACCTGATTCCTCTCCAAATAACTCAACAACAAGCAAGCTGCTCTCCAAGGGAAATTTCCTGTATTTCAGCCTTCCTCAAATGCGCCTAAGGGGGCTTTGAAGTGGGCCATAATCATGCAGACATTTCAGCTAGTTTGAGTGCTGGAGAAGAATAAACACAAAAAGTGAAGGGCCCTCAGAAAGCTTGTCTGGTGTGCCAGCTCTCTCCACTTCTTATTCCCCTGTCCTGTGCATTTTTAATACTCGCTTATATGTCTGTCAGTGTTTTTAGTGGCTATTGTGTGTTCTTTTTCCTTGGCTTGTTCAAATCTACCTTTCTCAGGGTTTCACTGTGCTAGTTTTTTGGGGTTTTTTTTTTTCAGCTTGAGGAATCATTAAGTTTTCATCTGGTTTCCCAGCAGAACTCATTTATAACCTTATCTCACATTTTTTCAAATCAGGTGCAGCTACGACAGCGTGGAGGACAAGCGGATAGTGGGCATGCAGCTTGACAAGCCCAGCAGCGCCCTGTACGTCGCCTTCTCCACCTGTGTCATCAAGGTTCCCCTGGGACGTTGTGAGCGTCACGGCAAATGCAAAAAGTACGTGTTTTCTGGTGGCTGTCAGAAGCCCATGCACCGGGCGTGGGGAAGGCAGGAGCACTCATGAATGCCACCTTATGCTCTTCTTTCTCAAGGGCCTGCATAGCGTCCAGAGACCCCTACTGCGGATGGGTGAAGGAGAGTGGGGCGTGCATGCAGCTGGTCCTTGGCTCCAAGTGAGTAAGGGCTCTGGCTGGACGGGCTGTGAAGCTCTGGCGGTGGCGCCGGGCGGTCTTGGGCAGAGCTATTTGAAACATGGGGCTCTTAGGGAAGGAAAAATGTGGGAAGTGTTTGTTTCTACCTTATTTGCATTCACCGCTGAAATGTCTCACAAATTTTTTTGATGTGAACTCTCAGCTGATTGGTAACTGCTGAAAGAGGAGGAAGAAGAAAATGAAAGAGCTGTACTAAGGTCCGCGTGTTGTTGAAAGGAGGGAACTGGATGGGTATGTCTGGACCAGCCCACACTGGAGCCATCACAGCTGATTAAAGAGGCAATAGAATCCAAATTAAATTACTGAAGCAATTTGTCCACTGAAAACAAAACCAGTCCTTCTAATTTACTGTGCATTACTAAGAGGAATCACAGAACACAGTAAGAGCTTAAAGCAGATTCAGAGAAGTGGTGGATCTCCCCTTGCTTAACAGTAGAATTTAATTATTTTGTAATAATGAAGGTCTGTGGGGGTTTGTTTAAATGTGGTTACTAAAGCCTCCTTGCAGGGAGCAGACCCACTTCAGACCTCTCGTTTCTTGGCCACGTCTGACACACCTCACGATTGCCCTCTCCGAGGTACAGCCATGCTTCCTCAAGGTAGTGGTGTAAGTGTAGCGCAAACATCACATACCTTGATAGCCCCACAGCCAGCCCCGCTTAACCCTGCTTCTGTATAGGTCATCAGTGTATAAGGGATGAGTTATGATCCCTGTGCTTGTGTTATGTTCTTAATTTGCTATTTCAATTCAAATTGTTTGTCCGCTGGGGATGCTATAGCTGTATCTGTCTATATATGCTTTACTACGAGAGTGTGGACTGTTCCTGACTGGACATTTGGTAGAATAATGTTAAAATGCACCTGTGTCCGTATCAGGTTTTCTCAGCATTCCCAAGGTGCTCGAGTCTTTTTGCACTTCCATGGCAAGCCGTAGGGGACTTCTGTACCGTACTCTTAAAAGCAGCTCCTGTGTTTATCAATAGGCCCATCGAGACAGAGGCAGCGCAGCTTGCAGTGCCGCAGTCCAGAGGCGAGCAAGGCAGGTCGCTCTCTGTCCAGCGCATAGCCCTTAGGAGGAGGATCCAGATCAGCTGTGAAGATGTCTGGTTAACTTCTAAACTAGCCAACAGGAGGCAGAGATCTTAGGTGCCCTCCTGGAGCAGGTGACAGTTGAGCAGGAATTTTATGAATATGGAGTTGGGAATGAGGTGCCTGCAAGGGTAATTATGCCTCAAGGGCACGGTCCTAACTATAATGTAGGCAAGGGCTTGTGTTGGTGGTTTTCTGAGGCTCTTGTCATTCACCTTTGACTGTACAGGAACTTGGAAGAAAGCTTCACTAGTTATCCAAAATCACGGGCACAGGTTAGGAGCATAAACTGGGCATGTCAGCTAGAAAAGCCTGTGAGTGTTTTTCGTTAGAGCCCCTTGAGTTTGGTGGAATGCCTTCTGTGGACTGGAACACACGCCTTGCAGCCTTGTCCAGCGCAGTACATGACTGATTGCTGAAATGCAGGTTGTCTTCCCCCAGCACAGTACCTACCCAATGGGTTAGCTTCCTTCTCACGTCAAAGTATCGGTGCACCTTGTTTACTATATGGACAAGTTAAGGTAGGATCATAATTGCTCCTGAAATAGAGTTAACAGTTTGAAAAATATGAATCTATTTGCCTCCCTTGACAATGAGGCCTGCAGTGGATTTTTAAAAAGTAATAATGAAAAGTCAAAGCATCATCAGAAGCCAAGAAATCATTAAGCAACAACGAATAACTCGAATGTCTATGTTGCAATTTTTTAGCCTTTGTGTGGAAGTTCCAAAGAAATGGCCAGTTTCATGGCAGGGCTTTATTTCAGTTGCACATGTGATAATTTATTTCTGGTAGTGCCTGTGACTGTTGTTATTCATACTGGTTTGTTTCTTTCTATTATTTAGACTGGCATTTGAACAGGACGTAGAACATGGCAATACAGATGGCCTGGGTGACTGCCAAAGTAAGCAAAGCTTTTACCCTCTATTTACCATGTGTCACAGCATCCTTCTGAATGCCTCAAATCACCATTACCTGTTGGGTGTTCTTTTGTAGCAATGTAAGCCACAACAGGGACAGCAACTGCGGCTAGTCATGCAGGTTCAGAAGAGGAACGGTTTTTTAAATGTATTTAAAGAAAATAGCCCAGTCGGTGTGGTTTATACGAACACTGGACTTCAAAGCAGTTATGTAGTGAGAAAACCTCAGGTCCAGAGGATATTGATTATAGCGATGGCATAATGAATTGGGTATTCATTGTCTTTATTAGCCATGGTGGTTGGGTTGTTTATGTACATGTACAGGAGCAGCTTGGTTTCTTGGTGTAGACTGTGACTTGGACTACATTCCCATGAAGGAAAGGGAGATAGTGGAATACATCTTCAGCTTTGGATCTGGGTCAAGAAGTGGGAACTACTTAGTTTGTGAATCTTAGCAGATTTTACACACAGGCTGGACAACATAGTGGTATTAAGGGTCGGGCACTACTGACCCTGCCTAAGAAATTTTAACGGTAAACCTTAGGTACTGATGGCATGAGTTGGAAGCTTAAACACAGTCTTTAAACCTTTACGTTTTGCACTGAGGTGCTTAAAAGTGCACAGCTTGCACTGCATGCAAAGAAACCTTGCATGCTGATTTCTGAGCCTTCAGGAATACCAACATCTGTGTTCAGGACAGCTCTCGTTCCAAATGTTCTTGCCAAGGTTGGTTTAATTCTGAGCCCCAAATATTATTTATAAACCTTATGAAATCAAGAATCACATTCTTTTCGGTGCAGTTTGCACTGATGCTTGTAGATGCAATAAAACTGCTGAAGCTGAGGAAGTAATGTACAGTGAGAGAGTCATTACTTCTGGAATACAAAGCAAAATAACGGAGGGTGAGAGTGTGCCGTGGGATACAGTGCAGGCCAGCTGCTTTGGAGAAAGCCAGAGCCTTCTCATGCCTTGTGCATCCTTGTTCAAGAGCTATTTATTACTGTGATCATTGTGCTTGAAGGAGTACAAGGATTTCAGCCTCTGCATGCCCTCCATCTCAGCTACACCTCCCTCTGCCTCTGCCCTAAGATAGGGTTACATAGGCCGTGTCTAAGTTTTTTGAAGGAGGTGTACACAGAGTCCCTCCTGTGCTCCCTGTAAAATGAGTTAGCACCAAAATCAGGTCAGTTCCCAGCTGGTGCAACTTTGCCCTTTTCAGCCAGTTCTGCTCTCCTTGAGCAAATAGGTTAGACAGGAGTGGACTGGACCTGATACCAGTTAAATATAAAAGAAGGGCAGGAAATTATTCAGAAACAGCACATTGTGCTCATGGAGAGAGATCTGCTCCTGTGCAGAGAGCGACAAAGCCCGTACCCTGCTTAAATCCCTCTTTAGCCCTGAATGGTGCATTGAACCTTGACACCGCACAGGGGTAGATTTCACTCCCTGCTAACCCAGCTGATCTTATTGCTTCATGTGGTATTGGGTCACGTGAGTTTTGTCCTCATTGACTCACGTTGCTGGCTGCATCACTTGTAATGCCTTGCATTAGATTAGGACTTGATCTTGCAAGGAAAGCCATGGCAGGCAGGACACTGGCCTTCCCACTTGGTATCCCTTGCACACAGCTGATTATGAACACTTTCAAAACCAGACGTTGTTTTTGGGTATGTCTGAATATTAGTTTTGCCTGGGTCCTTAGGGTGCTACCAATCACATACATATAAATATCAGCTGAAGCATAGAAGGTTGCTAGCAGCAAACTATTAAAAAGAAAAAATGAGAGAGAAATAATGATTTTTCCCCTGTTATTTGTCTTTCAGATTCCTTCGTAGCCCTGAATGGTAAGGAAGTTCTTAGTTTCATTATTTACTGACAGCAAATCCATTTTGGAGGAATCACTTTTTACTAAGCTTTTAAGTATTTTCATACTTTTGTTTTATTTAATGTTTCTTCCCAATTTATTTTGTTCATAGACATTTCAACTGCTTCACCTGATCATGAAATGTCTTACAACACAGTGTATGGTCAGTTCATGGGTGTTTTTAAAAATTCTCCCCAGATCCTTGTGTTAGCTAGTAGTTCCTGTGCTCAAATAGCCATTAACCTTTTTCACTTGTTTTGTCTTGTTTTTGAGGGCCTGATTCACTAATCACAACTAGGATTGAGTCATACCTCTTGATTTTCAATCCCTCTTTTCTAGTCCTCCCTCAAAACTGTCTCCATTGAATTAAAGTCAGATATGGCCTATTTTAATGGCACGCCAGCAGACATGATTAAGAGCATGCTTCATCTGAACACTCAGACAAAGGAACACTTGGGTATAGTGATGCATCTTACCTCTTTGCCAGCAAAAACAAGATAGCAGCTCACATCCCGCTCATGAGTCGTCCAGGCTGGTGTCATGACTGCTACAGCAGCCAGTCAGAGATACCTTAGGGAAAGGAGCAGAACTGTCCCTGAGTTGCAGAAAGATCTCTCATAAGGAATATTAACCTGTTACCCATGTCAGCTGAGACTGGGTTATGCCTCGATTCCTGAAAGTTCCTGTCACTTTTAGGATGAGTCATTTATGTTGTCCATGCTTGCAGTATCTTAATGCCTGAATGGTGCCTGGTCTGTAAAAAATGGGATTTACATAGCAAATTAAATGACCTGAGCTGAAGAGGAGCATTTCTGCAAGCCTAGAGTAGCAGTTTCCCATGAGGCAGCTGTTAATCTGTGCTTACAGTACTTTCCACCACTTTGTTCTGCATATTTGGAAGTCAGTTACGCTGGTACTTGGGGTGCAGGATAAATATCTTCATGAAGAATTATTGCAGAATAAATAGTCACTTTAAATTCAAACCTAGACTTATATTGCAATAGTTTCTCTTTACAGACATTCTGAACAAAGACAAGTACTCACAAGCTAAGAGAATGCGTGGTATTGCTCCCAGTGAAGTCAATGGCAAATTCCCATGTGGGATGGGAGCTTGCTTGTGAAGTTGCTTTCAGGCTGTATAAGACTAGCAGTTCATCAGAGCTAGGGCAAGTTCACCATATGTTTGGCTGAATGTAGCAAGAGGTGGGTTAGCATGCAGTTGTGATGAACATCTAATTGATCCCTTCATCTCGTGCCTGCAAAATATGTAGGTACAAAGCAGAACCAATGACAACTCAGTACAGCAGAATATAAATAACTGGAGGCACAGTAATACTGTTCAACATTTGTAAAAATAAAATTGGATTCCCCATGTTGTTTATTACCAGGAAATGGAAAATGTGCAGGTGAAACTTGTTTGAAAGTATGATAATGAAAACCAGTGAAGGGAATATAAAAATTCAAAGACAAGTTGAGACTTCGTAATGTGTAAAGAGTATGGTTTCATCTGCATATACAGCTTGTACTTCCTTTCATTTTAAAATTGCTGTATTTCCAATGCACAGAGTAGTAATTAGAGAACAGTAATAATAAAATCCGTTCTGCTGAATGTAAAGAAAGAGAAAATGGCCTTGGGCATAGTGCTGATGTGCCAGAAATGTCCTAGGTTTCCTGCTTCTAAGTACATTTGTAGGCTGCACAGTTATAGCTGTGAGGCTGTGGTTCTGGATCCTGTCAGCTACCATATTAGTAGGGACTTTAGCAACAGCTGATACTTTAATCTGACAGAGAAAGCATAAAAATGGTTCAAGTGAGCAGCAGAGTGAAAAAAGCTGCAGTCCCAGGGAGTACAGGTTACAAAAGGGGTCCATTCTGCTGTCCCGTCATGTCAAGCCCAAAGACAGATTCCGTGAATTAACCTAGCTCTTCAAGTAGGACCCTACTGCCAGATGCAATGGAGAAATGCTGAGCCAGCACTAACATTGGTTCCCATTCATGCCCTGTCCTTCGCAGATGATTTCATTGACCCTCCTCTGGTACATCCTGATAACATGGTCTCTAGGCAAACCAGCTCTTCCTTTCATGGGTTTAGTTGAAATACCCATTCTGATATACCCAGTGTTTCTTTTCACCTACCATGGCAAAATACAAAAGGAAATGTGCTAGTCACCTCTACTGATCTTCCAGATGAGGAGTGTAAAAAAATTCCAGCATGAGATAGTAAACCAGGCTCAGTAAACATGCTCATGTTTGCTAACTGTAGTGAATGCTTTGAGACGTTTTCTTTCTTGAGAAAACTAAAATTTTATAAATGGTGCATTTTAATGTGATTGAGTACAGTTAAATGCATAAGTAAATGGTATTTCATAATAGATTAAATCTCAGAACACTGGGATATACCAGAATGCCAACCAAGTGAATGCTCAGGGTGCTTTTGGATCCACTGGGCTAAAGATATCTGAAGGCATCTGAAACTCCAGTGGCAAGAGAAGTCTTAAGGCCTGATTCCCTTGATTTACTCCACTATAAATCAGCTCACTTCAACGGACTTACTGCCAATCCGTAGCAGCGTGAATGAAAGGAGAACCAAGCCCTTTAATCTTTGTATTCTTGGCATCAGCCTCCTCCTCACTTTGGCGGATGGGCTCCCTTTTCTGGGGCAGTCATATGTGATCAGTTGTAAACAAGTAAAGTGCAAAGTCCACACAGGTGACTGTTCAAGTGCATCTCTTTGATACCCAAGGAGGAGATAGCAAGCTGAAGTTCTGGCTGCAGAAGGTCAGAAAGAAATGATGCAAGAGCCACATATTTAAACAAGGAGATTAGGCTAGATTCCTCTGCAAAATTGTAAGCAGCTTCAATTACCTTTGGAAACATCAATTCTTAGTGAATTGGGCCCTTATTTTACCCCCTAGCCATAGTCCTTTCTCCCTCTGTAGTATTGATTTAGCCTTTCCCTCTAATTGTCTAATTAGGTTGCTATAGCTGTTAATAGGATAGTGTGCAGATATCTTAACCTCTGAGATCCTAATGACTTGTGCATATTAGAGCAACTATCAAATACGTATTGAATCCCTGTCTTTGTTTTAAACCTGAAAAAAAACTCCTTATATTTTACAAGTGCACTTCAGAACGAACTGTAGTTACAGAAGTGCAGCCCTTCTGAATCATTACCCATGCCTGCAGACACTGAGTGCTTTTATTCTCCTTGTGTTACTTGATTACAGCACTCCAAATGAAAAGTTTTTGCAAATAATGGAAGCACCTAAAACAGATTTTTTTAAAGTGTGTCTATTTTGGTTTTTACATGTTTGCTTTAAACAAAGAAGTTTGAAAAGCACTGTGTCTGCAGTTTTTCAGATGGATTGTTTTAAAACAAAGGCAGTATTGTCTTTCTAGATGTTTAGGTATTAACCGATATTAACATAGAGGTACTGGTCACATCTCAGATATGCTAAAGCCTCTTTAAATTGCAGTGAAGCCTATTTACACAGTCGGAGTGGTAAAAATGGTGTAATGGAAAAAAAAAGCCCACTACGTGTTGCAAACTATACAGCACATTGTAAAGGTTTAATAATGGCTGTGTGTGAGAGAGCCAGGACTGGGTTGCCTGCCACTTCAGCCTTTTCTCTGTTTATGAGAGAAACTTAACTAGCTCATACATTTGTGGTGCCACTCTGCTCAGAGGTGAAATTCACCCCGCGGGACTGGCTATTCAGGCACTTACAGGACACAGCGGCTGCTCTGCTTACAGGAGCAGCCGCTGCCCAGTAGTAAGTGTTTGCAGAATACAGCTCTAACACAAGTGGGACAGGCTGTTAAGGTCTAATCTGCCCCTGCCCTGCTTCCTCAAAATCAAATGGAACAAAGTTTATCTCAGTTATGTGTGGAAATATGGTTGTTTCTCAGTGTATACTAGACTAACGCATTAGTAACAGAGCGAATAGACTGATTTCTTGCGTTTGTGCGAAACCCTTCTCTACCTAACGACCATCTGGTACACATTAATATCTTCACAAAGCCTTAGCTTTCCGTTACGAAGAAGTTCTCCATGTATTTGCAGCATATGGTTCAGGAAATCTTTTTTCAGAAAATGTGTCCCTTAGGCATATATTTCCTCTAGATTACTGTATTAAGAAATGTTTTTCTTTAACCATACTTATGGCTTTTCCTTAGAATTCCCCCTTTAAGCACATCTAAAGTGCAAGTGTCTGGACAGAGATATGGGCATATAAATGCATATCAAACACAGGCATAAAATATGATTGCTACTTGGCAAGATTTTCTTCTCTTTTACCTCCTTATCAAGCTATGACTAATTGCTTTCTTATGTTGAGTGCAGCACTATTTGTAGGCTGACCAAATATTGTACACATTATTGCGGTTACTGAATGGGGTATTAACTTTGAGACTGGAACCCCATGAATGCTGGCACTGTGGTTTAGTCCTTAGGGAAAAGAAGACATGGAAATCTCATAATTTCCATTTTCTGGCCCGTTCTCTGTCCCGTTATTTCTCTTATTTCTTGGGGATGAGCACAGGAGTTGACAAATGTAAAATGGTATACGGGTGAAAGCTTTCACGCTCCAGCGTATTCTTGTTTCAGGAGGGCAAGTGTTTTCAGTTGCTGGGCTTCTACCTGTCCTTTTGGAAACAGGCAGCCCTGCTGCAGGGCTGCTGTGGAGCAGGCAGCACATTTGGATCAGAGTCCATCATCCATCTAACTGTGTGTTACCAATGCTCCCAGCCATGCTGTGGCTTATGGAAACTTTGTAGAAGTGGATAATATTTGGCTTCTCTTTTCTATTTGAGTAACATTAAAAGCTCTGTCTTCAACAAAATATAGCCTCTAATTGGCCGTGTTAAAGAAAGTCAGCTGGGGGAAACCACACTTCCTTTCATGAGAGGTAAAAAATAATACAGTGCCCTTGTCAGTATAAGCCTTCAGCTTGAGGTCCAGAGGTAAATTGTGTTAATGATTAGCTGTAGTAGCTGAAGGTTGGCTCCGTGGTGAGAACACTGTGGATCTGACCAATTTTCCCTGCTAAGCGTACCGGTCACAGGAGTTAGTTGTGTCCATGTCCTATGCAAAACACAGTCCAAACTGCTGCCATATATAATCCTGTGCAGTAAATCAAAAGGGCTCCTGGAAAATATACAGAGGAGCACAGACATTTTCTTCGTCTGTAAGATGATTAATATTCAGCAGGACTTCTTCAAATCATAGCAGCACCTTAATAGAAGCTGCAGGTTTTTTGCTGACTTAATCAGTAGTTCAGCCCCATGAAAGGGCTTGATAAAATGAAACACATGGGTGCATCGGAAAGCTTGGGAGCATTGGTGGCCAACATTTAGATTTTTGATTGCTAGAGTGAAATTGGGGACCTAGGTTCATCAGCTCTGTGCGCTTCTGAGAGCTGGGGCTGGATGGCTTTAGAAGCCATCTAAAGCAGCCTTTTTGAGATACAGCTTCCGAAAGCTTTGTGCTTATCCAGTGACTCTTTAAAATAACAGAAGCACAGTCTCTACCTGCCCAGCTCTGTGTCTTTACTGTGAGGCTCTAAATTTGGACTCCTCGTGTTGCTCTGTCTCTGCCCCAGTGAGTCTCAAATTATTTTTCTGAGCAGTGAAACAACATCAGTGGAAGGAACGGGCAGAGGGTTCCTGCTAGGGCAGTCTGTAGCCTGGTGTTGGACTCCTCTTCAGCGGAGACTCACATCTAAGGAAAGAAAACTAGTTTGCGGGGCTGTTAAAAAGGAGGCAGAAGGAAGGAGGGCTGCTGTCAGTCTGTCCAGCAGTATCTGAAGAGAAAGCGTTGTCTGCCATTCTGTCTGTGAATAATCCGATTCTGTTAGTTTATGTTTGAGCATATTTCAAAAACCTGTCTTTTGGTGAGCTCTTTCAGGAAAGTAGGTAAAGGAAAATACAGTTACTCCATGTCAAATGAACCAGACCCAGAGCTGCTTGAGTCCTGCTGAAAATAACTCATTTTGGTGCATGTGCTGAAAGGGAACTTTCAGAGACGTGTGCGTTTTTAAGGTCAAAATGTTGTGGTGTGGATGGAGTTTCAGAGCCCCCTCCCCAGCAGCGATGGAGCAGCCCGAGCCACTGGGAAGCCCAGGTTGGAGCCGTCTTTCGGAGACCGGAGACTCCAAGCACTCCAAGCATTTTGGGTGCTGACGTACTTCTCAGGACCTAGCTGAAAAGGATGTATGAATCTACAAACATGTCTCTGCCCCAGCCACACCCCTGTTAAAATTGTGCAGTGTTTCCAGCAGGGCATGTCCTGTGAACATGCTGTTTGTTGGGGTGTGTTTGATCGGCGAGGAGCTCGTCAGCCTTGTTCAGGACAGCAGTAACATCTAGAGTAGTTGTAGTGGAAAAGGGCATGAGAGACCTCTGTCCTAAGACGAGGCTGTGGCAGCAGCTGCTGGAGTCATGGGTTCTGAGGCAGATCCGCGTAGCAAGGCGTGGTCTTCACTGTCACTCTGAGCAGAAATGATGCTCGATTGCGTGCGTATCTCAGAGCCATTTTGGACCGTCAGCTCAGACAGGACCGATGGCGAGGGTGCAAGCGGCTGTGAGCGGCTGACGGGCCCTGCATGTTTCCCATCCAGAGGGCGATGCCGTGGTGCGAGCACAGCAGTGCTGGGCAGTCCTTCATTCCCCCGGGGGCATGGGGCAGAAACCCACTGTCATCACCGTTTTGTAGCTCTACTGGCATTCCCCTTCAGTTTCGGCCATAGTAGAAGTTGTTCCATTTCAAATTGTTTTTAAAATTGCTTTTTAACTAAGCCAGTACCAGTCGGCGTGGGCTGACACTTCAGTGTCAGTCAGGCACGTGTACTGACTCCAGCCAAAGGGTGCTTGACTGGGATGAAGTGTGGTCACCCTCTTCCACACGCATTTAACTCTGTTGAGCAAAAGCACGCAACCGCGAGCTCAGTGGCAGCCCGAAGCGTGTGCGCACCTCTTAACGCCCTCCGCCTGACTGATCTGGAAGGTTCAAACCCCCTCTTTCCTTGGGGCGATGCTTTGAAGGACTTTTGAAACATTGCTCAACCTCAGACAAGATGTTCTCCCATCACGGAAGAAAAGCAGTGCGTGCGTTCCTGAGCGTGGTGAGGTAGCGTGGTAAGTGACTAATGAGACTTGTCTTCCCTACCTGTATTTATAATATAAACAGGACACTCCAGTTCCCTAGTCCCAAGCACCACCACTTCCGACTCTCGCGCTCGACAGGGTTATGATGGTAGGGGACGCATGCTGGATTGGAAGGATCCGCTTGGTTCATCTGAAAATACAGATCCATATGTGGCAGTTTCATCCCATAATCATCAAGACAAGAAGGGTAAGGCCTTGGAAATGACATCCTGTGGTGAGGAGGGGGGGGGGAGGACTAAAGTGTAACTGCTTCCAGCTGGCTCCGAGTAACATGTAATAAAACTCCTGTGCTATAATTAAAAGCTTATCGTAAAGCCTGAAACTAAACAGCCAATCTCAGACTCAGTCCTAGATAATTCACTGCCTGAGGAAACCACACAAAACAAACAGAAGTGTATGCCTTTGCAGTGTGTGTTGTGCATGTGTACGGGAAGGAGGGAAACAGTGGGGATTTAGCTCTCTTAAAACGTGATCTCCCCCATTGTCTGGCAGAGGAAGATCCCTGGCTTCCCATTGTTCTTCAGGGTGCACTTGTATATTGCCTTGTTGTCTGAATTCCCAGGGCAGCACAGCACATCTTGGCTAATTTACGTTATTTCTGTCTCTCCACAACAGACAGAGGTCTGCTCTAGTTTAACCATTGAAGTAAAACTGACACTAGTCCTAGCCCCTGGGCCTAAGTCCTGCTGTCTTCAGTGAGACCTGAGCATCAAATACCTTTGAGAGTGGGGGCTGAGGAGGTCGTTACCGTATTTTAAAAGATACAGAGGTGACTGCTAGTGCAGAGAGATTATGGGTTGTGTTTTTAAAGCACCGAAAGGTTAGGATTTAGGTGTCGTTTCACAGCGTTCAGCCCTGTGCTGAAGCACACTAATACTAGTGACAGCTCCGTCATTTGGCCTCCAGTCCCCCTTTGCTATGCATACAGAGAATTAGGCAGAGAATTACCTAAATTTGCCACTTGAACGTGCTTAAAGAAGGAGAAGCTTTTCTCCACTGTAAGGATGGATGGTGGTGGCCCCTCATTCCATCTTGGCCCTCCGTCATTTTCCCAGCTCCTTTTAATCTGTCTCAAAGAGGTTAAAATGGTTCCTTTGTAAATAGGGGACTTACTTAGATTCAAATAGCTCCACTGCCTAGAGAGATCTGAGTCCTTGTTATTCTTCTCCAGGGTGTTCTTAGATCACTTCTTTCAATCTCTTCTCTGTTGAAGTTGTTTCGCTCTGTATGGACTAATTAAGTACTCAGTGGGCCAGGAGGAGGATGGGTATGAGCAAAACTCACTCGCTGAGTGGTTAGGGCACTCACCAGGGGCAAGAACACACATGAGCTTCAGTCCTTTCTGCTATGAATACTTGATATAAAACACTTAAAATATTAATTGAAATGTGGATTCCAGTCTCTATTGTTCATGCATTTTACATGAAAAACTCATTAGACAAAAGCATCAGCTGTTCCTGGAGAAGCTACTGGCATGCCAGACGTGCTGCTTTGCGTTGGCTGCCCAAACTAGTAGGTTACTAAATCATACTCCACCCCCTCCGTCTGACCCAGTGAATCTTGAATTCTCTGCATTGGCTGTGGAGACTTTCAGCAGGGGGTAACGAGCACGTTAACGTTGCAGCACAGTCTTTAGCAGAGCTGCACGAACAGCTGGCGGCAGTCTGAACCCAGACTGTGAACTTAGCGCCTGTTGTTCACAACAGCCCCAGACGCGGTGCCTCCCACAGTCCTGGGATATCCTGGATTTCTCACTGAACTCCCCAGGATTGACCTCAAAGAGCATTCATGTTTCCTAGCCATGAAGGCAATGGGCATCACCTGGCTGGCCCAGCAGAGACGAAGCCTGAAGCGCTTTTCCAGCTGAGGAGGCTGGCCAAATTAGGCAGGCGATGCTGTAAAATTTCCTGAGATGCCATGGCAAACATTAATCTAGTAGCCTTGGCTTTTAGGCTTGATGGCAGGAAATGGAATATGAAGATTTGAATTCCCTCAGGCAGAGGATGCAGACTTGTCTCCCACCTCCCAGCAATGAGCTTTTCCTATAAAAAATGGAAAAACTGCCATTTGCTCATCTTCCTTCAACTGGGCTTTAGAAGTGGCCCCTATTCGAACATTTTTTTTCAGAGCTTGATCCTGTAGACATTCCGGGAGAATAACTGCAAATCTAAAGCAAAAAAGTGAATCCCTATAACCTGATCAGAACCTGATGTGAGTTAAGCACAGAGCTCCTCTGCACCCTGCAGACCCGTGGGCTGCTGAGCCTCGGCCGAGGAAGAACTTCAGGCAGCTGCAATACTTAAACTCCAAACCATAACTTAGGGTGCAAGGGACTGAGGGTGCTGAAGACAAAAGCTCAGATTCCTAATTCTTCCTTAAGCTCAGTTTGAGATATCAACCTCATTTTTTAAATTCCTCAGCCCTTGCTCTTCAGCTGTAGAAGGGCAATTCAGAAAAAGTGATTTCTGGTGTAGAGGAGGGAAGTAGAGGAGGGAAGTCAGATAAGCAAGCATGCTCTTGTAAAGATGGCATGTGATTTACCTAGCAGTATTCTTTCCTCTCAGCAATAAATCCGTGATAATGCTGATAGCCAAAAAATAAGGCTTTTTTCTGTCCAGTCTGTTAGTAACAACTAGTATTCAAAATGCTTGAGGTGAGAGGACATTTCTTAGAAAATCCAGTGTTCCTTCTTCTGAAAGTAAGTGGTATCTTTCTCTCCTCCACCCTGAGAGGAGGGGATGTCATTAAGCAGATTTGATGAGGAAGGAAGGAAGAGATCCTTGAACCAAGCTCTTCTGCTGGCGTCAGACGGGGGAGCGGTGTCAGAAACCACGGATAGTGGAAGATCTAGCCCTTTACATACCCAGAGGAACGCGGAGATGTGTATGCATTTTAATGGCACTATTTGTTATGTGTGGGTCCCTACTTCACAAATCGTTTGCGAAGCAATGCTTAATAGATGGAAAGCTAGCTCTTAAAAGCATCTTGTATGCCAGTAGCAGCTTCCAGAAGAGCATGCAGTGAAAATATTAATAAATGTGTAGCTGTTGGATTCTAATCATTTTCGCTTCAATTCACTGACTGATGAGGTGGCTTACATTCAATAGTTCCCTCCCCAGGGAGTGATGGTTACCAGAGAGCCTTATTAGCGCTTGACAGGGTCATTTAAATATCATGCATTCTTTGGTGCCTAATTATGAATATTGACAAAGCTGGAAGCAGTCTACACACAATCAAAACAATGGCGGCAGAGGTGACCGCATGGTTGTTTACCATTACCATCTACTTGTGTGTTGTTACTCCTTGCCTTGCCCAGTCAGAGCCGGTTGGCTCCAAAATTACTATTGATTTGTTGTTTTAAAAGGGCAAAGGAAAGAGTTCTTACACAAAATTAAATCAGCAAATGTTACGCTTACTATCCTTTTATCAAGATTTTGTTTTCACTTTTGCTGTAATTTCTTTTACTTTCACACGTTCACAGAGAAAAAAAATTATTTTTTTTTTAAACATTTTCTTTTTGTTTTGCAAGGTGCTTTGTGGTGTTCTTCATTGGTTGTGTCTAATCCTTTGGACAGTGTTTTCTTTCTTTTCCTGTGCTCACAAACGACTTCTTACTGATTGTACTAATTGTACAGAATCCACTTGCTGCTTTATTTTCTGTAACACGGGTGCTTTGATGATGTCACATCCATCCATATGCTTCACTTTTAATTCAGTGCAGGCATCTTGGGGAATATCTGTGGGGGCGTGAAGAGGGGGTTCTTTAAAAGGGTTGACTCATGGGAATGTGACATTTGTGTGCCACAGCTTTAGTAGCTAAATATACTCTGGGATTGTTGTTTCTGAGCTACATCACATTTCTTGCCAAGATGAAAATGTGTAGTGTAACCCATAGAGTGGGAACTATGCGTTGCCATCCCACTGGCATTTTCATTTTGGCCATTAAGGAATCTGCCCTTCCTATTGCAGAACAACAAAAAAAAAATCAGCTCTGATTGGGCAAACTGCACCCCTCTTTCCTCTTCTCCTCCGTCTCCTCCCCAGAAAAAAAAATGATAAAAAGAAAAAGAAAAAAAACATGTTCTATAGTATGTTTCCGTTTCGTTTCCTTTCTTGCTGTGTTTTAGCGTTAATTTAATTGTGTGTTTCTCACCTTTGTCGACACGGTTTCCCTAACCTCGCCGTCTAACCTTGCCCCCTGCTGCCATTGTACTTGGTCTCCCTCCCTCCGCAGTCGTGAAGCTCCTCCTGCGGAGCGCTCCAAGGCTTTACCCTCTACACCCCAGTAGTGCTGTAGCCCTGTGTCTCTCTGTGGTCGTCCTACTAACGAAGGGGGGAGTAGACACGTACTGCTTGTAGAGAGGCCTACGTGAAGAAAACAAAGTGATTTTCTTCAGGAGTAGCTGGCCTTGCCCCTCATTACCCTGCTGCCCTTCTCTGCTGCCTCCTGTCCTTCCTGCCTCCCTTCAGAAATGCCTCATGCTTTTCAAGTCCCGGGTTCATTAGCACAAATGCAGCCAACTGCTCATTTTTCTCACGCGCTCCCTAAATGCCTGGAGCTTGACTCTTAATCACAGTGTTGATAAACTGGTTACAAATTCAGTTTACGATTTTGTGGTTCTGCTACAGCTTCTTCTCCACAGCAGTCAGGTGGACGTGGCTGAGCTGGGCACTGAATGACGAAAGTGTAGCACTGCTGTTAGCAGGCTTAATGTTTGTATTCTTACTTGTCTCAACACTCATTAAGTGAAGATTATGAGGTGGTATCTCCTCTCCTTAACAAGCCTTCTGTCGATATCCAAGTAACAGTGGTAAAAAGCTGATTAGAAGCGGGATGTGATGGACGCAGTTTACAGAGTTAAGAGTTGCTGGTGTATTTGGATCTCAAGAACGCTCCTGTAGATACAGTATCTGGTAGAACCTATCATTGTATAGATTGTAGAGTCTAAATTATTATTATTCTTAATAATTGCAGCCCTTCTTCTGGTACAGAATTAGACATCATTAGCAATAGTTAACTCCTCTATTTGGAGAGGGCTGTGCTATTGGGGAGCCCAAGGGCTGTTCATTTCAAAACCTGACTCCAGAAGGTATTTCATATTGTACACAAGTGGCAGTGTTACTAAATTTTACTGTGATTATCGCTACTTGAAAGGTTTGCCAAGTGCTGACAATGCTTGTCTCCGGAGAGTCTGCAAATGTTCAGACAGATTCTGCTGCAGTGAGACAGAATTATATGAAACTTCAGGTACAGTTATGATAAAGAATGTAAAGTGCTGATTTAACAAGATACTTTACAAGTAGATATGAAATGAGAGGAAAAAGAATCTGTGGCAAAGCAAAGCTTCGGACTCTTTTTTGCATAAATTAAGTGACTGGTGTTCATCATGGGAGGGTTGAGTTTTGCACCAGGAGTACATTTGCAGAGTATGTTTTCACACAAAAATGTTGTTATATGCTGATATGTGCAAGGATCTAAAAGATTCAAAGCATGTTTTATCAGAGGAAGCAGGGAGTTGTTATTATCTTGCTGGCATTTTGTAATAATTCAGAAGAGGATTTAAAATGGCACAAAATTTGTCAAAACTTATCTTTTGAGTCAGTGTTTGCAGGTCTGAGGGGGAGGGCTTGGATTTTCAAGGTGAAGCAAATACTCTGTATTTGATCCATATCATTGTCCTGGCACTGTCAGAGGGAACTGACTGATCATAAAAAAAGTGTTAGGCTAATGGGAGAAGGAGTTGCACCGTAGTCAGTTCTGCCTGGATGGGACTTGGGAAGAGCTATAAACTCAAAGCGTGTGTGCCTGGAGGAAGCTACACAAACATTGCTATTCTTTCCCATGTCTCAAACCATTGTACACAGAAACATAAAGCAGATTGCAACTACTTTGCAGTTCACTAACAGTTTCAAGTGCTGAGGAAACAATGAAGATCGAATCCGACCAGATCCATTGCTTACTATACTTTTAAGCCTTTTGCCTGCAGCCTAGTAAAAGAGTGCTGTGAGAAAGGGAGCAGGGAATTTGCTCTGATTCTGTCTATGATTCTGTAGCATTTGGCTGAGATTTGAAGTGAGAGGTGTGGTTTCTTGGAGCTGTAGTGCTTCACAAAGGGATTTCACCTACACAAGACAAGATGACGCAGGACTTAGTCCATTTAAACTTTTATAGATCCACATCTAGATTAAAACCTACTTACTTTTCCCATTAGGATTTAAACAGATGTTGGTTGGATGACTCTATGCTAAACAAAGCCCTATAGATTTTTTTCTAAAATGTTCTTAGGTAAATTAGCATCAGCTTACTGTAAACATCCCTGTTTCTAGAGAGGGGGGCTTATTTACGTTTGTCACATATACTAGCTGCTTGGGTGAAATACTAGAAAAACCTTTTTTTTAAAACAAACAAACAAACAAAAAACAAATAACCTTATATTTGTCTAGAATGGCTCTAATGAGTAACTTGTCCAGGAACTGAATGTCTCAGACACTAACCATGGCATACCTGCTGTGGAGCACCATTTTAGCTCCGTATCGGATAAATACCAGAAAGCCATTGTTAGCAGTTAAATGGGACCAAATTTCTCAGCAGAGTTTTTAATGGCCAGATACCTGTGTCACCAGACCAGGCTAATAACTAGCAAACATGCCAGAAGATTGACATCCTCACCACACTGGAGTCGCTGGTATCCTGTGACATGCACCAGAGGGCTGTGCAGTCAGGATTCAGAGAAGATACCAGCCTTATCCAAAGGAATGACACTGATCCTTCTGCTGTTCTGTCTTGCATGTATGAACTGTCTGCTCCAGGGCTAGAGACAGCTAATCATCTCAGATTGCATCCTCAAGTTCAAACAGTGGCAGTACAAAACTAGATGCTAATTAATAAAATGGAAATTGTATATAATTGATGAAAGAAGAATGCTGGAAGGATGTTTCTGACAACAGACTTTCTTCAAACTTGTTTTCATTATGTTTTTGTAAGTTTCTATGAGAACAAGAGCAAAGAGACAGCGAGGAGACAAGGCATGCAGAAAAGATGACAGAAACTAAGTCCCTGGGCAGGGCCACATCCTTAAGCCAATTTTAATAAAAAATGGGATTGTAATAGAATACGGGAGCGTGATTTAGTGTGTCCTATCTGTGACTAAATCTTCATTTCAAACCTTCCATAAAAAGCCCCAGCTCATTTAGTCACAGATTTTCTATAGTAAGCTTCTGAAAGTGTAAGGAGAGATCAGTTTTCACTGCAAAAGATAGGCAAGGATGAAGAAGTCAAAATAATAGAGGGGGTATATTCCAAGACACACCAACTGCCTGTGCCACACCTAAAGAAATGCCTATACTTCAGTACTGGCACTAACTTAAAATTTTCAGAAATCAAACTGTTTCTACGTTTTGCTAACAGAATAGATTTCAGATTTAACTAGCAGAAGTGGAAACATGAGTAGCAAGATTAGAACCAAGAGACATTTGCTATTTAGTAGCCAAAAAACAGACATCATTGGTAGGAGAAGAGGTTGTGTTGATGTGCAGCTCTTGGTTATGAAAACTATCAACAGAGCTTTTCTTTCTAAATGTCCCCAGATTGCTGGATCCTACAAATAAGGGTGAAGTTTAAAATAGAGCTCATCAAATGTCAAATGTGGCTGCAGGAAACAGCAGGTATCCTTGACCTGTAATTGTCCGCCTGCATAGATTTAAAGTCAGGCTATCCGTTTCCAGGCTGCAATGAGCAGTAGAAGCCTGTCTTACTAAAACAGGGTAAAACTGTCATTGCCCCAGGACCTTGATCTGCTTTTTCAATAAGAGAGGCCACGTCTAATTTGTCAAGGCAGCTGCTCAGGGTTCAGGGCATTAGAGCTATTGTGTGATGGACTAGATCCCCAGCTGCATTCATCCACAGTCACCCGGTGAGGACAGCTCGGTGGAGGAACACAGATTGCCTCGTGCTCTTGTTTGACCCTTGTAGCACTGACATATTTATCAAGAGCTGGGAATTCGCTGTAGGGTATGCTGGCCCCACAGGGCCACTACTCTAGATGGAAATAGCAAAGCATAATTGGTGGACAGGATGTTAAGTAACACCAAGTTTCATTTTTGTGGCATTTATATTGAGTATAGGGAGACGTTGTGCCATACAAAGATGCTGAATTGGGACAGTGACCTAACTGTTTAAATAAGAGATTTCTGAAACTGCTTTGAAATTTGAAGGGATTTAAGAGCAGAAAATCTAGTAGCTGAAAGACACTTAAAGCGCCTTTTGATGTTAAGTTAATGCCAGTGTACAATTAAAATGTCAATAAGCTGTTAAAGATATTTGAATAATTCATTTTTCTCATATAGGATGTGCCTAGTTTCAATAATTGTATTAATTAATAGGTAAGATGTCCTGTAGTAATTTTACAACCACCTAAACATTGGCAGTCCTGGTTCAGAGCACTGTTAATATGATCTGTGGACTGCGAACTGTTTAATTACACGCCTCTGTACAAAACACCACCTACATTCTTCTCATATAGATAACCTTTTAGTGAATAGTATCAACATCCCTTTCAGCATGTAGGAAGGATTATGACTGCCTCTCTTCCTTTTTTTCTTAGTTTTCTTTAAGACTGTAAAAAAGGCGAGTTTAATTCTTTATGTCAGGATGGGCTGGTGCTTACTGATTAACAGCATGCAGTTAATTAAAAAAAGAAAAACCTGGAGAGGGCATAATTTAGATTTTGCCATGTTAATTTTATTGAACATTAAATACAGATAACAAATGTCATCGTGTTTGGAAAGTAGTCGTTCCTATGAATATCCTTAGTTTAGTCAGGTGTTTAGGCAGGTGTTACTTCGAGCTCTTTAATAGTCATTTAGTGAGACACTATAGTCTCTGGTATCCGATTACCGTTGCTATGACTTTTGCTAGATTTTAATCATGTGTTCTAATATTTTCTGTGCCAGTAGCTGGGAAAGAGGATAGGGAAAAATATGTTGTTATTCTCATGTTACAAAAAAGAGTCTTAAGGGCATTTTATTGAGAAGTTTCGAAGCAGATAGTGCAAATTTACCATTATATCAAAAATGTGCATCCTGACATCCCCGTGAGGGAAAAAAGAGCTTCATTGGCCAAGCTGTAAGTTTTTGAAAAATCTCAGTCCCTCATACCCAGAAGAGACTTGTCAACAGTTAGGCAACTAAATACACAGACAACTCCCTGTATATTGAGCATTGGTGCTGTGACTGATAAGCACTTAAACCACCAGCTGATAGTCTGACAGCTCTCCCTGCCCCAGCAGATCAGAATAAGTCAGAGTGCCTGCTGAAGTAGATTTTAACAGCTCCATTGGCATTAGAAGAGCTTAGGGCAGTTTATAGAGAAGTTGCTCAGGAAGCATTAAGAGGCATTTCTGGCACAGCTGTACAATACAGCAAACATTTGGAAATGGCTAAAAGCACATTCATCACCAGTGTTGTGTTGGCCGGGAAGAATACCTGTTATACTCTGAAATAGTGAGTCCCAGTGGATAGCCTCCAGACCAGTTCCAGCCTCCCACATCTAGCAAAGTGGTTAGCCCTGGATATTAAACTGTAGTTCTCCCACCAACAACCAAAGATTGCTATCTTCTGTGAAGTAAAATCTCAGATGAAGGTGCAGCTTGATAGCATTGTCACAACTGGGCATAAACTAGACAGTTCTTTCATATGCCCAACAAGGATTTTTTTAATTGGAAAATAACACCAGCTGCATGCTGTCAATAATATGCCATCTTGTTCATGCTCCATCCCATCTTACCCACAATTGTGATAGAAAATAAAAGAACAGCTGTTAAAAAAAAGGGGGAGAAGCAGGCACATTTTTAAAGCCCTTCAAAGCTACTGTTATTCACTATCATGTTCTTGTAGAAAGAAACAGAGGGGTTTTCTTTGGAGAGCCTGAAAGATCCACAATTACCAAACACAAACAGTACCAGCACAGAGAGGGAATGTAAGCGTGCACAGAAACACCTCCTGAACAGAAGCACACCAAAGCCTTCATTAAAATAATTCCAAAAGTCTTTTGAGAAGCACATATTTTCCAGATGTTTCCTTATTCTTTAAATCAGAAAACTATACTGAATTCCTGTTTGGAAGCAAGCAGAGTGAGTGAGGCAGAAGCCATAATGCTGGGTAAACACTGGGTAAAAACGCTTGTTTTTAAAGAAGCTAGCAGAAGTGGCCTTGTCATGTGGTGCAGAAAAGGCCGTTGGTAGTCTCTTTAAGCCTGTGGTCAGCACTGGTCAAATTTAATTCCTGCCACCAGCTAATAGCACCCATCAAGCAGTTCAACAATTCTCCATGTGTATTCGTTGCTGAATGAGTCCTAATCAGAGGCTCTCAAAGGAGGGCACAGAGCAGGAGTGCCCTCTGTCCCTTCTGCTGCCTGCTCTCCCCACTGAACCTCTTGCATTCACCACAGAGCCTGCCCAGGGGTTTGGGCCATCACGGCTCATAATAAAGAACATAAAGAGCACTGCTCTTTTTTTGCAGATAGCGTTCGGCTTTATCTCTACAAAACACTAGTCTCTATTCAGTGTCTTAAAAGAGGTCTTACAGTCCTGCAGCACTTTATATGCTTTTTGTCTAAATGTGAGGAAGCTACAGGCAATGCCCTGAAGCACATATCCACTAAGACCAATTAATTTTCCATACCCAGGGGGATTTGTGTATCTCAGTGTGCAGTTCTCACTCACTGAACTAAATTACTAATATCAAATCAGTGGGTACCTCCATATACCCAGCATCAAGACCTGGAAAGACAATACTGTTTATCTCTACTTGCTCATTGCAAGACAACTTGATAACATCAGCTGTGCTTCTCTGAAAGGTTTGGTCTCACCTACACTGTGTTTAGAAAGGAGGAAAGAGAGTAAATATATATTACTGAGAGAAAGGAGATGGTGATAAAATTTGTTAGGGTCCCAATGCTAGGAAAAAAATGAGGCTTTAACCTCTCACACAGAAATTTGTATATCTGTAGATCAGTAAACATATCTTGAGAACTAGTCTACAGATATTAAAAAAGCCAGTCATGTTCCTTGTTGTAGCACCTACCTTCATGTTGATTAACTAGCTGTGCAAGCTGCCTGGTTTGCCTGCAGCAGTGGAAAATACTGGCTTAAAGAAAGAGCATGAGCAGAAGCTGAACAAACACTACAGTAAATCCAGAAAACAGAGATTTGATCCAGTACCAGAACTGAGTGGAAGGCTAGGGGAGTTGTTGTATTGCAGAAACACTGCTGCTTGCGAGATGTGTGATAAAGCAAATATACAGGTATGTCTGCCTGGCCTGCTGCCGGACAGTGAAGAGGGTGTCTGGATGGGCTTTGAACGTCTGTCGGAGAAGACACTGTTTTGCACACACTACTGTGGCTAGATTGCTGCTGGCCCCAGGGCAGCTTTCTTGGAGCTGGGTCAGGTACCTGCTTGCTCAAGTATGTCGTCTGAGATGAAGCTACAGGTTCCCCTCATCCAGGGAAGCAGACTGGCCGGAGTAATCACTAAGCACATTACAAAATGCACTGACAGGAAACATCAATGAAGTTATGGCATCAAAGTGTAAATGTACATGCAGTGCCTGCAAGGTGGGGAGGTGATAAAAAAAAAAAGAGGTCAAAAAATGCAGAGAACTATAAATTTGACAGAGAGAAAAATGCATGAAGGAAGCCACCACTGGAGACAGAAAATGAAGTAAGTGAGAGAGAGATGATAGCAGCACCAGGACAAGACATCCATCAGGGAAATGCTGTCTTTTATCTCAGGATGTGGCTGGAGTAACCCTGCTTGCTTTACTGGAGATACTGCAGATTCGACTGAATGTAACTGAGAGGAAAGAAGGCTTCTGATATTTATATTGGAAGAGTAGTGAGATACAGAAAAAGAACTAGCAGTAAAATTAGTCTTGCTGACTGTTATGGCCAGTGTTTCCAACTCATCACAATTCCTCAGTCACTTAATGTATTCAAAGGCAGATGAGGCTATGGGACTGCAATACGGAGGGAAATGATAAACCTAACATCAGACGTGTATAAGCTATTTTTTGCCTACAGCACCAGCCCTGCAAATATTTCTAGGAGAAGCAGTCTTGTCTTTTATTTATCACTGAGGGCATGTTTTAATTCATAAGTCCAGGTCTTTTGACTATACCTGCAGTGTTCCTGAATGTAGGAGAAATGAAGAGTTAGTCCCCAGTGTTTGCTTTCTGTCACAAAATATACAGTGCCAGCGTTTTAATGACAGAAGGGGTTTCATCCTCCCTCCATGTAAGAGCAAACCTAATGTGGGGTCCAGCCATGTTCCTAACGTGCACCAGCAACCCAGCTGTGGGCAGAAGGACTGTCCCTAAGAAATACAGTCTGTGTGCACGAGCAAACATTGTTGGCTTGGTCACATAGTTGTTCAATAGTTTCATAATCATTTCCAGGCACCTCATGGAACAGGATATATAGGGTACAGTCTTATTATTTAAATGTATAGATGGCTCCTTTGTTAGTTCAGCATAGTGTGTTCAGTCACATTAGTAGCTCAAAACTAGCATTGCCATTTTTGTGTCTTTAAAGAAGATCAGAGCTGATGAGGAAACCATTTTTGCTTTTAGGTCATATTCACTGTTTGAAATTTAACCCCAATTCTTCCATAAGGCTGTTTGAGCTTCAGTCTGCTAAGCAGAGCTGCTTATGTTGACATTCAGCAAACTTCACTTTTCCCTGTTGTGCAGAAAGGCCATAGTTCAAAACAGGCTGTAAAAAAGGAGAGGAAAAGCCACAGAATTTCTCAATGACAGCTTCTCTTTCCTTGACACTGTTCATAAAAACTGCTTCCAGAAAGGCACTGGGCTGCCCAGAATACATAATGCCCACAGCGGGGAAAAAAAAAATACTGCATTTATTTTGTGCCATCAGAGGAGCTCCATGCAGTGAAATGGGAACTGTGAAGATGAGAGATTCACTTTGCAGGCTACAACAACTTCTCTGGAGCCCTGAAATCATGCTGGGCAGAGAATGGATTGAGAGCAGCCCTGAGGAGAGGGACTTGGGGGTGTTGGTTGATGAGCAGCTCAACATGACCTGGCAATGTGCACTTGCAGCCCAGAAAGCCAACTGTATCCTGGGCTGCATCAAAAGAAGGGTGGCCAGCAGGTCGAGGGAGGTGATTTTGCTCCTCTGCTCTGGTGAGACCCCACCCAGCATACTGCATCCAGCTCTGGGATCCTCAGTACAAGAAAGACATGGACCTGTTGGAGCGGGTCCAGAGGAGGGCCACAAAGATGATCCAAGGGCTGGAGCACTTCTGTGAGGACAGGCTGAGAAGAGAGTTGGGGTTGTTCAGCCTGGAGAAGACAAGGCTGCGGGGAGACCTTATTGCAGCCTTTCAACACTTAAAGGGGGCATATAAGAAAGCTGGAGAGGGACGTTCTAGAAGGGCATGCAGTGATAGGACAAGGGCTAATGGCTTTAAACTGAAAGAGCGTAGATTTAGATTAGACATAAGGAAGAAATTCTTCACTATGAGGGTGGTGAAGCACTGGAACCGTTTGCCCAGAGAAGTTGTGGATGCCTCATCCCTGGAAGTGTTCAAGGCCAGGCTGGATGGGGCTTTGAGCAATCTGGCCTAGTGGAAGGTGTCCCTGCCCACAGCAGGGGGTTGGAACTAGATGATCTTTAAAATTCCTTTCCAACCCAAACTATTCTATGATTCTATGATTCATATTCAGCCAAACATATGTAAATCTGGTTTAACCCAGCTGTGAAAGATCCCCTGAAGTAAACTAATAAAGAGCAGCTGGATATGTTTAAGCTCATCCCAGGCATAGTAGAAAGGTCCCAGAATGTGCACTGAGCTTTTTTTACATCATTAGAGGAAATGCAGCAGACTTTAAAGGAAACTTTGTGTTTTAAGATGCAAAGCAGCATAAAGTTTGCCTCTGCTGAGACAAGCTACAAAAGAATTAATTTTCCTTGACATTTGGATTTTATACATCTTGTTTTAACTACTGTGAATGCCTGTGTTTTAGTTTTTTAAAGGACCTGCTATGTCTGCTTATTCCCTATCACACAGAGGCATCTAAAATTATCATTGCTCACTGGGAAAGGGTGAGAGGTGAAGGAAAATACTGAAATCAGGAAAGTTCAAAATGATCAGCCACTGCATACCACCTGCCAGTGGGAGAAAGGTTGTCAAGCGCTTTCTAGTGCAAGACCTAGCCTTGAGCCTAGCTGCTGGGACAAAAAAAATTGGGCTGGCTTCAGGACTGTAATGACTTCCATCATTATATTACACATCCAGGAGGCTGTGTATCTTAAACCGTCTCCCATACCTGCAAACTTAATAAACTGGTTTATTTACAGAGATACTGCTTAGAAGTAACACAATTAAAAAAGCTCTAAGAGCTTGCTATTCCTGTCCTTTTCAGATCTGCTTTCCCTCCGTTTCAGCGGGGGTGGGAGTTGTCTGAGCATGAATTTGCTGATTCAGATCTTGCAATTTCCATCTATAACAATGCCTTTCAAAAAAGAACTGCTTGTTTCTAATTTCTCAAAATTCACAAGTGTGGCCATGGTGTAGGTTTTGTACGGCCACTGTGCCGTGCAGAAAAATTGGATTGCAGGCTCATAATTGAACTAAAACCAGATAATTGAAATCTGTTCTGAAAATGTTACTTCAGGACTCACAGGTTATCTCATATGGACATGGTGGAGTCATTTCTCTCACCTTTCTTGCTTAATTTATCTAGCTTAAAAAAATACAAGAATGAAAATTCTCCATCTTCCCATTGAGAGCAAAGCCACCTGTTGATCTCCCCTCTTTTAGTAAGTTACAACCATCCTTTTGCTATAGAGAGTCGTGTTGACAGTCATTCATCAAAAGTGGATAGAAGTGATATGATTTGGACCATTTGAAAGGAGAAATAAAATCACACTTAGAGATCAATAGATGAACCTATGCTGGAGGGATTGCTTCTGAAATAGGTCTGATGAAGGGCCAAAAACCGCTGATAGAGGCCACTGTGGCTGATCTGATTGTTTAGATCCTTTTCAAGGCTTTGTTACATGTTACTTCAGGCACATTATATATTGATTTTCTTTTCATAGTTTTGAAGTACGATTTCTCCTCATACCTATAATGTTCCCCAGGCCTCTTGTAACTGAAGCTTTTTCTTTACCAAACTCATTCTTGTCTTCAAGCACATGCACCCTCTTTTTGTTTGCTGGATATCTCGGACACTAGCTCGGGCAACTGGCTTTGAGAGCCGTAGGGCAGAATCTGAGGGGAGATGGATCGCTCTTCTCAGCACAGTCATGCAAAACTTACAGTTGCAGACCTTTACAAATCAACAATACAGCTTTACTGCGAGGGGAGGGGGAAAAAAGCATTTGCCAGCAGCTTTAACTATGAATGTTTGAGCTGTTTTTTCTAGCTGGTGACACCAAGAGTTCGGAAAAACGAATACTGGGTAGAATTGCACTGAGTCAGCAGAACAAGCCCTTGCAGCCAGAAGGAAGATGAAGGAAAAAGCTTACTTACCGTTTTCAACAAAGCAGTTCCAATAAAGTGGCAAACGTCAAATCATTGGGATTATAATGTGATTGGTTTATGTCAAACCTTGAAATTATTCCTTCAAGAAAAACAATGAGATAGGATCTCAGAAATGCATGGTAGACTCTGGTCATTCCTGAATTTGCTATCCCTTTAAATTGAGGTCTCCAGTCTAAATTCATCTGAAGTTTTTTTATTCCTATTGCTGGTTAAAAAGGAGGCAGAAAGCTTGTTAATACCTGCAGGGATTTTCCAGGCTGAAATAGTCTTTTAGCAGCATGAGATTGCCTGTAAACACAGTTCTGACACCTGGAGACACATGTTGAAAACCTATTCAGTGGTATTTAAAAAAGATATTCTGAAGCCATAAAAACCTCCATTCATAATGAGTCTATACCAGCATTTCTTGCAAGTCTAAGCAGAGGGGGATGTACATCAGATGGAGAAGCTTGTACTGAGGAATGAATTTAACTGCAAGGTTTTCCCCTTAAATGACAAGAGTAAAGAAATCATTGTGCCTTTCTGGAACAATGACATTCTGTGGAAAGTCTCAAGTGATTTTGTAGGTGTTGGAGATGGAAGTGGGCTCATTACTGTTTAGCTAGAGAGGTGAAGTTTAAGACAGCAATGACACTCACTCCCCGACTGCTGTTAATGTGTGGTCTAGACATAAATATTACCTTATTCCCTGATAGTTATTCCCCCACTTTCCTGCCAGAACATCATTCTTCATTTTCCACCTCTGTGTTTCAGTTTTGTGTGTGCCACCATTTTGGGTTATTACTTTACCATCTGTTGCAGGCAACTTTGGAAAGCTAGACAATGACAGCTCCCTGCAGAGGTGACCACAGAGCGTTCTTGGTGCACGTGGCATGTGGTCCGGGGTACATCTCTCATGGCCATACATCATTTCTGGGACAGAGGTGTCTTTGTGTCCACGCTGCAGCTAACCGTAGTGCTCAAACTGCAAGGCATTATTTTTGGTGCTAAGTGACTAGGTTATTCACACACAGGAACTTGTAGTTACGGGACCAGGTATTGCTCTCTGCCCTGCTCTTGTTATTCTCACCGACTTCAGCTTGGTTGTGAAAGAAGGCAGCATCCAGACTATTGTGTCGCTAAAACAGCCTCACATTAAGCTATTCAAACTGGGAAGCAGGTTGTTGTTTGTTTGTATTCATCAAGCAGCTGCGAGGGTTATAAGCTGGAGTTTCAGTTTGTACTCGCTGCGAAGCGTACACCAGAACCTAGATTAGAGGAATGTGACTGTGGGGCTCTTCTTGATGTTCTGCCATCCCTGTCCCTGATCACAGATGAGACAAAGAAATTTAGGCTTTATCACGGGATGTTCCTTTTTATACTGTACATACTAAAAGGGCACAGCTCTTTTGCTGGGCTCCTGGAGTTGAGGTCTCCTTTCTGCAGATGCCTGTTAATTGCTGTTCTCCTGATACAGACACCTTACTTCAGATCTCTTTCCAGGTAGACCTTTGATCAATACTTTTCAACTGCAGCTTTTCAGCAGGTTTTAGCTCACTTTCATTTGCTTCTGAGAAAATAAGTCAAAGACTTTACAGAAGTCAAAGGGTATCCTACTTAATGTTTCCCCATAAAAAGTAAGCCATTTATCCTGTCAAAAAAAGAAGTTTGTCTGGTTTAATGTAATTTATTCTTGGCAAATTTGCTTTGGCTTTTTTTTTTTTTTTTATAATTACTTTATCATCCTTTGGATGCTCATAAAATTGATTGTTTAATCACTTGTTGTATCGTCATTCCCATTCTAAAAATTGGACTCACAGGTCTGTTGTTTGTTAAGTCCTTCCTTTGGCTCATCTCAAAGGCAGGTAATATGCTTGTCCTTTTCCAGAGCTCTTGATGCTCATACTTCCTCCAGCATTCTCCAAGATACTGCCCAGTGTCTAGAAATTGTTTTGGCTAGCTCCTTAAGCAGTCAGGCACAAATTTCTTTAGGCAACTTGAAAACATCTACATTATCTAAATATTTTTACCTCTTTGTTCTGGTCAACACTTATTCCCTGACTTTGTTACATTTCTGATCACAGATCAGAGTGGGGATTTTTGCTGAAAAGTGAAGTAGGAAAAGGAGTAAATGCTTCAGTCTCCATGTCTTTCCTTATCTGTCCTTCTTTATTGGAGTTTGTTGTACTGATACTCCTTATTCAGTTATGCTCATGCCATGTATTCTTTAGAATGATGAACTCTATTCCTTTGTGATTATTTCATCCTTATTACATTTCTGTCCTCAGAAGTTCTTTCCTGTTAGAATTAGAAGAAGCAGAATATGTCCAGAATAGCTTAATCAGCATTTTCATACAATAATACTTCCAGCACTGTGCACATCTTGCTTTTTAACTTGTTTTTTAGCAGATATAGAGGTACAGTCCTAACCCTTGAATACTTTTTTAATTGGTGAAAAGTAGAAGCCTCATCTCCTTCTTGCTTACGACCTGGTATACAGTAGATCTATATCATTGTATCACCTCTGGTCTTGTCTTTTCTCTCTTATTTTCACTCAGAGACATTCAACAAGTCTGCTTCTCACCTTTTCCAGAACTTTAGAAAAAGTATATGTATTATTGACACAAAATTTAACATCTCCTTGCTTTTTCCCCAACTACCTTTAGTGTACAAGCTAGATCAATACTCTACTCATGTGATTTATCCAAGCACTAGCTCATTTCAGAATTGAAACACTCTGAAAGTTTGGAAACATTTTTCTTAATGTCCTCTTAACCAACCAGCCAGGCAACACTGTGTACCTTACCTACAAGCTCTGCTGGAAGAAAGAATGAATTATATATAGCAGAATAATACAATACCGTATCAGGTCTTCTCTCTCATTAGATGAGTAAGAAGAGGTGATTTTGCGTGTTGCAGACTGTTACAGTACAGGGCATACTGACTGAGAAAATGAATGGTGATGTTAGGAGATGCAGACAAAAGGACATGGGATGAAATTACAGAAAGTTAGTGGAGGAGGAAGGATCAGGTTGTCTACAGGAATCAGAATGGCCATGAAAAGTGGGGGATATCAGGTGGCTAGCCTGGCTCTTTTAGTAGCCAGAAATAATAGCACGTCATATATAGGAAGACCCTGAAGTCATAAGCCCAGTTGTGATTTGCAAGGGACAGAGCTTGACTTAACTGGAAGACTTCAGGGAGATGATAGATAAGTGTCAGCATGTTTGTGGCATTAGCGGCATGTAAGGTCTGATCCTTGAAGGTGCAAATATTTAACCTCATCTATGTCTTTGAAGCTTTTTCAGTTTTACTGCTATTTTTACCACCAGACCTCTCCCAAGTATAATGTTAATACAGGTAATCCTGTCAACAATATCCCTTTGCAAAGAATAGCTGGTTATTATCCATGGTGATACGTCTCCACATACTACAGAAAACAATCAAGAGTATGGATGAGCAGTTCATAAGATGAAATAAGCAATGTATTTTCACATTTGGAAAGAACATATTGCAAATGTGAAAGTGCTAGACGTAATATTTTAAAAGTAAAAGTATTTAATTTAGAATAATTGTTTTATTATTAAATATAAGATAAAAATAATATAGTTATATTTATATCAATCATATTTTACAGACTGGTTCCATAGCATTTTATGCAGCCAGCCCAGTCAGTTTTCCAGTACATAATGTCTTAGAAGGATGTCAGATAATATATAGCTATAAGACTTTTCAATAGCAGGTATTTCCTCAAAGTTAGGAGTCCGAATACTTTATTTGACTTTCAGAAATGTAGGCCCTACATTTTTCTGATTATTTTCTCTGTTTATTTTAATTCTTTGAATAACGAGTGCTAATGAATGATACTGGACTGAGCCTTGGGGACTGTGTTGTTCTTTAAGAATGGCAGGATAGGTAAAAGCACACTCAATGCAGTGTGTAAAGTGGCACAAACACTGTCCTATCTGTTTGCTTTCAAACTGGCTTGTTTTGGGGGCATATTTGGGATCACACACTTGCTTATTCATCCCAGTCTCTGAATGCAGTTACTACTGATGCTAGGGGCTTGAGATGTTGATTGACAACTACTGCAATTATCAGCCTATTTCATATTAGATTTTTGCCCCCTGTGGTCATGACAGTAGGATGCTGAACGTTCCTCATACTTTTTCATTACTTAATTGTATCTATTCCATACACATCAATGCAGGGTCAAATCTTGCCCGTATTATTTCATTTAAGTTAAAATTGTTGGGATTGCTTGCATAACTAAAGACACATGGATGTGATCCATGATAAAAAATAAATTATATCATTAACCTGACATTGTGTCCAGAGAAGATCCACCTGCCTAGGGCAAAGCCACTAATGGTAAATATCCTTTAACTTTAGTATAGAAAACATAATAAACATGAGGAAGGTTTGAGCTCAAGAGGAACTAGCTGGAATCAGGCTGTTTTAAGACCCTCATAAACTTCTGCTGATGAAACACCTGCAGCGTGAGCAACATCATTTCAGCTACCCCTTTCTTGAACACACATGGTCACTCAGTCTGAACTGTGTGGTAATTTTGTAACGTGAGTTGTAATGATTCAATATCCATTGGTAATGTAAAACTGAAGATTTCGTGTCGCTTTTGTATGCAGCGATGCTGGTTTGTGCTTAAGGCTATCATTTGCAGAGTAGGACTTAGCCTAAAGCAGAAGGCTGAGGGTGGAGAACGACCTCACTTAGCCAGTCGGAAATGTCAGGCATGGACACAAGCTTTAAGCCATTCCCTCGCATCCTATCACCAGACACCTGCAAGAGAGATCAGCACTTCCCTCTCCACTCCCCATCATGAGGAAGTTTTATATGGCAATGAGGTCTCCTCTTCTCTAAGCTGAACAAACTGAGTATCTTCAGCCACTCCTCATCAGTCATGCCCTGTAGTCTTCAGCCACTCCTCATCAGTCATGCCCTGTAGTCTTCAGCCACTCCTCATCAGTCATGCCCTGTAGTCTTTTCACCATCTTTTTTGCCCTTCTTTGGACACATTCTAATATTTTTATACGGTTGGCCCTTTTGGCCACCAGGGCACATTGGTGACCTCGTATTGAGCTTACCATCAGCCAAAACTGCCAGATCCCTTTCTACAGGGCTGCACTCCAGCCTCTTGTCCCCCAGTCTATACATAAATGGATATTAAGTTTGTAAGGCATGACTTTCCCTTCATGAACCCATGCTGGCTTTGACTGTAGGTGCTTACACCCTTAGGTGGGCACTGAGCAGGGATTTTGAGTCTTTTTCATGTAAAAAACACTGGACTTAAGTGCTCAGAGGGGCATATCTCTGAGAAGTTTGTGCATGGAAGGTGTCCATGAAATTAGGCTTTTTAAGTTGAAGCTTTCCTTAACTTCATACCCAACAATGCATTTCTGGGTAAGACTTAACAATTCCCTGACCATCCTTCCCACCCATTTAAGACTTTCTATTTCTGATTCTCCAGTTAATGACCGCAGACAGTTTTACAAGTGTAAATAAATTTGGTCTCAAAATGCTGCAGAGTCTAGCATGTAAATATCAGCGGGTATAAGGTCCACAGAAGACCAACACCTTTGCAGTGAAATGTAGTTACTGCTGACTGTGCCGTAACCACTAGACTGTGCTTCTGGTCTATATCGAGCAATTTTGTATGTGGCTTTAAATTACAGAGGTAGGTTCTACTGCCTCTTGTTAAGTGCTAATGACAAAGAATACAAAAACCTGCCTCTTAAAAAGCTGCTGGGCTTTAAAAGAGGGTTCTCTTAGAAACACTTAATTTGAAGATTGTTTCTAATTATATATTGTTTTCTGAGATTTACTTTCCTCCCCTTACTTTTTTACTATTAAGACATTTATATGAATGCAGGATCTTATTTTCTTAAGCGATCATCTGCTCTTGCTATTTATTCTCTTCGTGAAATCATAATCCTCTGTTTGTCACAGCACAATAATTTCCGTGGCAACCAGCTGTGATGTCACACGCAGGGGCTTATGATTTCAAGAGCTGTTTTGCTTTTAAATATAAAGTTCCTATCTTGTAAGCAAATATCCCTTGTCCACCTAAATGCTGCAGAAAAATATATGCTATAGAAGCAATACTATACCTAGCCAGAATACTTGTCAAAGGTTTCTGTGAGATAGTGGCAACTTTTCAATGCTCTTTTAACATAGTTTGCTAAGGAGTATTTTGCATTTGGTTCTAATTCTGGGCCGCTAATACCTTGTCTGCCAAATACATGAAAAGACATTATTCTAGAAGGAGTTGATTTACGACAGGAAAGTTTTGTGTCTTCGCGAAGTCTCAGGAGAGTCTTGGAGGTACATTTTCTGTCTTGCTGTATCTCCTGTAATAAGGGCAAGGATTACATTTCGTTAGAGTATGTGGAGCTTTTAATGCCCTGGCACTTGGACCCTCTCTGGAGAAAGAGGTGGGAGAGATGTTCCTTCAGCTCCTTGTCAGGCTGTGGCTGCTCCTCGTTAAGCACTAAGAACAAAACCAGAAATGAAAAAAAGCAAACTAGAGGCTCTGTGCTTGTGTTTCTTTAGTGCTGCTGGCTTGGTGCCCAACTATGTCAGAAAAATGACTTTCTTCAGAAATTCAGGGTATTGATTAATGCTGTATTAGGGACTTCAGATGGAGGAGGCTCACTCTGCCAAAGATGCCTTCTCTGACAGCAGGCGCTTGGAGGGCCGAGTAAGATTTGACAGTGATCTCTGACCACAGCACAGGACCAAAAGATGAGGCCCTCAGAGTCAGGGCTTTCAGCTGAGAAAGTATAGGCTTCAGCACAGAGGTCGATCTATTCATGTGTTCAGAACAAGAGAGAGCTTTTAAAATTAAAATAGCAAGGACAGTCATCTAGCAGGCTCAATAGATTTCAACACTGTGCTCTATCTTTCATAGTTATTTAAGCATCCTCCTGAAGCTCAGGCATGTGACACTGACTTTTAAAACACATGACAAAGATAACAGAATGATGAGCAGAGAAAGAAGCCTTAAACAATGTAGGATGCACTTCTCTGGTATTTGCAGAGCTTCTGTCTCCTCTCCTCCTTTTAAAGATTTTTCAATGTGAATGGTTTACCGTAGTAAAAATAAGATGGTATTAGCTGAGGAGAGATCGGATGGAGGGAGGGGAGGAATGAGCACTATGTCAGAGGAGAAGGAATAATAGCTCTGACCTGCTGAAGTCAGTGTGAGGTGCCCAGGGCCAGGATTTCAAACCAATCGCACTTGCCCTGCAAGTAAATTCTCTCTCCTCTCCTGAACTTCATAGTCTTCAACTCCAGATCTGAAAGCTGTACTGACAGCCCAAGGCTGCACATGCAAGATGTAGCTGGCAGGTACAGTATGTCTCCAAATTTGGGCAAGCTGATGAAAAATCACCTTGCAAAACACAAACAAACCTCCCAGGGTGTGCCTTTGGACAAAGTAGTTAATGATAAGTAGCTTTTCCCCATCCTTAGTTTGTTTAACCACTGTATGCTGTTTATTGCAGGAGTGATTCGTGAGAGTTACCTGAAGGGTCATGATCAGCTGGTGCCGGTCACCCTGTTGGCCATTGCTGTTATTCTTGCCTTTGTCATGGGGGCCGTCTTTTCGGGAATCGTAGTGTACTGCATCTGTGACCATCGCCGCAGAGACGTGGCTGTTGTGCAGAGGAAGGAGAAGGAGCTGACCCACTCCCGCCGCGGCTCCATGAGCAGCGTTACCAAGCTCAGTGGACTCTTTGGAGATGCTCAGTCCAAGGAGCCAAAGCCCGAAGCTATCCTCACGCCTCTGATGCACAATGGCAAGCTGGCTACCCCAGGCAGCACTGCCAAGATGTTAATCAAAGCTGACCAGCACCATCTGGACCTGGCCGCCCTGCCAACCCCTGAGTCCACCCCAACCCTGCAACAGAAGAGAAAGCCCAGCCGTGGCAGCAGGGAATGGGAGAGAAACCAGAACCTCATCAATGCCTGCACAAAAGATATCCCCCCGATGGCCTCGCCCGTGATCCCAACCGACCTGCCACTCAGGGCTTCTCCTAGCCACATTCCCAGTGTTGTGGTCCTGCCCATAGCCCAGCAAGGCTACCAGCATGAGTACGTTGACCAGCCAAAAATGAGCGATGGGGCTCAGATGTCTGTGGAGGACCAGAATGCTACCCTTGAATACAAAACTATCAAGGACCATCTCAGTAGCAAAAGCCCCAGCCACGGGGTTAACCTGGTGGAAAATCTCGACAGCATGCCACCAAAAGTACCCCAGCGGGAAGCTTCCCTCGGGCCCCCGAGCGCCTCACTGTCGCAGAGTGGCTTGAGCAAGCGGCTGGAGATGCACTCTTCTGCTTACAACGTGGACTACAAGAGAAGCTACCCTACAAACTCGCTCACGAGAAGTCACCAGACATCGACCCTCAAAAGAAACAACACTAACTCCTCTAACTCGTCCCACCTTTCCCGCAATCAGAGCTTCGGCCGGGGCGACAACCCGCCGCCGGCCCCGCAGCGAGTGGACTCGATACAAGTCCATGCTGCTCAGGCACAGGCTGTGACTGTATCTCGGCAGCCGAGTCTCACCGCATACAACTCGCTGACGAGGTCAGGGTTGAAACGCACGCCCTCGCTAAAGCCAGACGTACCTCCCAAACCTTCCTTTGCTCCGCTCTCCACGTCCATGAAGCCCAACGATGCGTGTACATAATCAGAGTGGGGTGGGGGGGGGAAGACAGCGATTAAGCAGAGGTTGCCCTTGAAAGCCAGTGTTCTGCAACTGTTATCACTCGCTCCTCTGAGAAGATGGTTATTGCAAGCTGAAGATGTGTTGGATTTCTGCTCTCTGGGAAAAGTGGAATATTTTTTTAAACCCGAGCCATATGACCCGTGGTTGAAGGTTTGCAATTGCAAGACTCGCCCCCACAACCCGCCAGTTCTTTGCTCAAAAGACTGACCCTCCATCACAAACGTTGAGCCAAAAGCACACAGGTGAAAGATGACTGTGACATTTCACCCTGCCCCCCAGCTGCACAGCGCATTCCTGAACTGGGAAAGAGTGCTCTGAAAAGCAAAACAAATAATTACAAAAACAAACAAATTTTAAAAAGAAAAAAAAAAAGAAAAAAAAAGAATCCATTGATAAAGCTAACTCTGACTTAACAATGGCAGAAGTTTACTACGTGCAGGTACTGTGAAATGATGCCCATCAGTGTTACAGCCATTTGGTTACAGCAGTTAAATGCCATGTTGGGCAAACTATGTCATAGATTTCTGCTACCCTTCTATTTTAATGAGTAACACGTGACTGTTAACGCAAGTAACTCCTCTTATTTATTGTTCAACTTTTGTTTTTCCTAAGGAAATAACTTCTGCATATCATCCTGTGAACAGCTCTTCAGAAGTACCTTGAAAGTTATACCTATTTAACGTGAAACCCATTAACTGGAGCAATTAAAACTCTTTTATTTTTCCAATGAATTCACTGAGTTAGATAAGTTGGAGCTGGAATTCTGAACTTTGTGCCTGGACTGCCTGATTAGCTGAAAAAAAAGGGGATATCTATTTAAGTCTCTCAGCTAATTAGCTGGCTGGGCCTCTGACCTAAGACAGCAACAAACAAATAGCGCAAGTTCATAACTTCTAACGCAACTGCAAAAGAAACTCTTAAAAGCTGCACATTTGTGCACCATTGCTATCAACATGGCTTTGTCAGTAGCTAATACTTTCTGTGAAGGCACCAGCTTGTGATGTGCCATCTCATTTCACCTTGCATGTGAGACGGCAAACAAAATCCTCAAACAGTGTGAACTAGTTAATATGCCGGCTGTTACCATGCATAAATTATGGTCTTATCACACGGGTTTTTCGTGGGAATATATCTGTGAATAGCCTGTTTTCTTCCACATGTAAATTTGTGCCTTACACCCTCAGTTGTGTATACTTGTGAGCTGTAGTATGTAAAACCTTTTTCTTTTTCCCCTTTGAGTAATGCAAATATTTATTGATCCTTCCTCCTCCAAGCCCCTTCAAGAACTGGAGTAAAGACATGCGAAGAAGAACGTGGCGGTTATTGCCATAACCCTGTGTCCCTCAAGAAATTAGGCTAGCACCATACTCTCCACTTCAATTTGACTTTCTAGCTGTGCCAAGTCCTCTCTCAAAACCACCCACAAGCGGTGATGCTCCCGAGGCACCATGCTGGGGGTTCTGCCTTCCCCCACCTCGCGCTCCCCCTGCACCACACGTCAGCATGGGGATCATTCTCACTGGGCAGCAGGGAGGTGACCAACACCCTTGTCCACGGGGCTGGTGTGTCCCCTGGCTGGGGACGAGTGCCAGCAAGAGGAGCCAAGCCCCGCAGAAAGCCCAGCCACACGTCCCGCAGCACGCAGGGCACATGGAGCTAGGACAGGCAGGCGGGCTCCTGCTGTAGCTACCTGCTGCTCCAGAAGGATGCTGCATATACTTCTTTGGGGAAAAATGTATTTTTTTTTCCTTTGTTTCTTTTGTGTGACTGTGCATGTAGCTAGCGTGGGAGTGTGCGCGCGCACAGGTGTGTGCGTGTGTGTGTGTGCGCGCAGGTGTGTAAGTTCCTTTCCAGTCTTTCAGTTTATGCAAAAACGTAGATGTGTTTTTAATCTGTTACAATAACTGTGTCAACATACTGTAGAAAAATGATGGGGATCGCTTCTAAGCTTTTTATATATATATATATATATCTACTGAACAGTATGTTTGAGTAAGGTGGTTGTTTCTGTTTCAATTTGTTTTTTAAAATTTTATACTTCCATTTGTTTTTCAGGGTTTTGGTTTTGTTTCTGAATGATTAAAAAGACAGATTTTAAGTCCATTAGCTTATAGATGGTATATATAAAGTCTGGATGGTCTAGACCAAAGTGTGTAACAAGGGTGCTTGCATGTTCTTTCATTTCATCATGGCTTCCTTTATGAAACAGTTTTGTTCACCCTTAGTGAACTATGCAGACTGGAGTAGGTAGTTCTGTATCCAAAGCAATGTTGTTGTTTTAATAAACACAAGCAGAAAACCCTTTGAAAACAGCAGGTAGCAAGGACTTTTTTTTAAAAAGAACCAACTCACAACCTTTTTACCAAGCTCCAAACCCCTGGAGCACCAAAAGCGCAGGTCCCATTGATATTACCCCACAAAGCGTGCTCCCAAAAATGTAGAGACAAATAATCACAGCAACAGCTTGTGCAGCAATCTGCCTTCACATTGTATATTGCACCAGTTACCGGGTTGACCTTGAAACATGCATTTTTGTACTCGGTGGGTCTTCTGTTTTCGTCCTTTCCCACTCCTGGTTCCCTTCCACCCTTTGTTTTGAGGGGTTCATGAAACTATGTGTGCCTTTGCTTTCCACCCTTGCTATACACTGGTAGATGCAACAAATTCAGACTCTCATTTGTTGTAAAGTTGTAAAGTATTGTGATGTCACCAGTTTCCCTTCATTTCCACATCCCCCTAACATCTGATTCACAACTTAATGTATGTTGTAAAAAAAAACAAAAAAAAAAAAAGAAAGCAAGAAAGAAAAAGAAAGAAAGAAGGAGGAGAAAACGGGAAATAAAAGCTCTTGATTACATATGGTAATAAAACCAGACTGTTCTACCTTATTTCTTGTGTCCTGGTTCTTTTGTTTCTACAGTGACTTATCCTTTTCCTTAAAAAATACAAACAAATGCAATGCAGATCATTTAGAGCAGATTATGGTAAGAAGGAATTTGTTACTTTCTGTCTCTCACAGAAGATGAACTTGACTTTAGAGTAAGGTGATGGTAATTAAAAATTGAATCACACGTTTGCTCTCCCTCTATTCATATTCTGCATTTTCTTTTTATGAGCTTGTTCATCATCAAATATTTATGGCAGACTTGATAGTTTAAAAGATCAAGGCTGGGATTTAAGCACGCGTGGTCCACCAAAATAGATCATCATACAGATGTGACTTCATCTCCAGGCTTTGCATATTAATAACAGAGTCAGCCTGTGTTTCCTTTTAGCAGGTATAAATCTATTGTGCTTCATAGGCCTGCTTTACAGGATGTTGCCTGAGACTCTAATTCTGCAAGAAAATGGTAGTAAACAGATAAATAACAAAAGAGTATATAATCTCCGTAGTCCTGGGAGTCGTTAAAACATAAACATGCCTGCATTCTCCACATTTATTTTGAATAACTGTGGATCACTTAACGCTCAGCCATTACAATACAGGTAAATTCTTTGTTACATGAGTTACTGGGCTTAGTGATCTTGTTTTGTGACACGAGTTTCGTGTGACCCTGTAGAAACAAGGGCTCTAATCCAGTAATTTACTCTTGCTCGGGTCATACTGGGCTTTCCTGCCCTGCCAGGACACCCCGTTCTGGACCTAGAGCCTTACTGATTTGTGCCAGTCCCCTACCTTGCACCACGGATAGCCCTGGCACTGGCTCAGCAGAAAGTGGTGAAGTACTAGCTTTCCTCAAGGAGTGGGAAATGATGGTTTTAAAGAGAGAATTCACAAAGCCTGGGCATGCTCTCCTTGGAGCATGAGACACACAAGAGCAGATCATTGCAAACACCATTTTTCAGCGCCTTGCCCACAGACGTGTCTCTTTATCTCAGGTGCAGGCTTCCTTTGAGCCAGGCACACTGGCATGCAGATGTGCAGTGGGGACGTGGGGATGATGCCTGCCATGGCTGGGACCTGGCAGGCTTCCCCGAGTGATGCTGAGGGACCTCTAGCCTGGGGACAGCGGGCACCGTACAGTCACACAGTGCTCCACACTCTGCTGCATTCGACCTGCATTCTCCCAGAGTCACAGCAAAAGGGAAAGTGAATGCTCTCCGGGTGCTTAGAGACGTGTATCATCTTCAGTCCTGCAACTCTGTGAAGTTACTTTGTCCAGCTTTGTTTGAAATGTTTCATATAAGCAGCACCTAGGGAAGCTATTCAAAGATTAACGTACCTCTATTTTAACATTAATATTCATGTTTTTCTATAAACAATTGCAGGCTGCTGCCTGGAGAACAGGGCCCAAGAACACCTCTGGCAGTGGCACTGGCTGCCTCTTTGCAGAGTTTTGCAGAGCTCCTCCATCTGTTGCCAGTGAAAGGAAGGTCCATGAAAGCACAGGCATGAAGGAGGGAGGGTGGGAAGGGGGGTGCCCTGATGCATGAGCCATATGGGGTCTGTAACTGCTCTGCTTGTGTGGCCAAAAACTGCTGCCCAAGCAAAGGTGTGAACCCAGCCCCTTAAAGCAATTTTCCCTCGCAACACCTCTCCGAATGTGCAGCCCTGTGCTGGCATGCACATAGTCTCTGCCAGAGACCTGTCTTACCATACTGCTGTGCAGAAATGACCAGGACGGGAACTGAAGGAAACAGCATGCATCAGACCCCACGGCCCTGGTGGGGTCTTGGCCAGCCAAGCACAGCGCAAGCACCCACAGCAGCACCCCGCCAAGGAAAGGTCCCTCCACCGAGCAACCACAGCTCCCCCCCAGAAGAGGCAGTGCCCTCAGCCTCCAGTATGGTGGCTTTTGACGGGGGAGGAGACCTCTGAGCTACCCACTGTCTATTCGGATCATGAGATCCGTCCCCTGCAGGGACCACTGGTGCCACACCACAGAAACTCCCTGGGGCTGAACAGGGCAAAGAAGATACCCAGGAGAAAGCAGGGGTGCTTTGAGCACTTCAGTCAAGTTAATGTCGCCTTATTCATCATAATAATGGTACTGATGTTGACCTCATTTAGCATGTCATCAAGGATGCATGGAAGTTCCTTTCCAATCAGCATTAATTTGCAAACATATTTTTACACAAAATGGAACCCAGCTGAATGACTCAAGACAATAGGTCCCCGTAAATAAATTGTGGTCCACTGCCCTGTTCCTCCCTTCTCCCTCCAATAGGCATACATTTTCAAACTACACAAGAATGTCCTTTCAAAGATAACTGCAAATCCTACCCCACTGTAGCTTCTACAGCAGGGAATATTTTGCACCTAAAAGCTCCTCACATGAAAAAAATGTAGACAATCAGGAAAAGCATGGGCGGTTCAGTGCACTTTACTGCCAGCAGGATGGCAATACACAGGGCTGATTTTGCATGAAAGGGGGTGCCAGAATAAAGTGCCAGAACAGTAATGCAGCGGCACTAGGAACAACACAGTGGTCCGGCTGATGGCCAGAGTCATTTCTGGGAGGCAATTCCAGATCATTCTCCTGTCACAGAATTAGCGTGGCAGGATTACTCTGGGCTCTCTCCCAGGGCTGGACATGGATTCTTGCTCCCTAAAGCTTGCTTATAAAGCTTGTTTAAAGCAATGTGGAGGACCTCAAGTGGTAGTCTTCTCTACCCCACTGCACTGAGGCAGGATCAAGCAAATCTCACCCATTCTTGATGGCTGATTGTCTAAACATGTAACATGATTCACTCTGGGAAGAAGCAAAAGTCACCCAAGGGATCACCATCAAGCGTTTCAGAGTGTCTAAAGAAAATAATAACCTAAGAAAGTGGGTTGGACTGGTTTAGTTAAGGCCAGTTTTCTATTTATCCAATTAAAGTTAATTTCCCAGAAGTATGGCACCTGCTCCAACCAACAAGTGTTAGAGAAACACATTGTGTGTGTAATATTCATATGCTTCCTGCTGATGCGTGTGTCTGCTAATGAGTCTCTAAGTAGTCTTTTTATTACTTTTTTCCCTTTTTTTAAAAGAGTGGAGATACTTTTCTTTTCAGAATAAGTACTAAGACTATCATCACATGCCTTGTGCAGGAGAACGATGATGTGTTAGACTTCTTTGTATGAATAGAAACAGGTAAATAGTCATCTATCCCCTGACTTTGTAATTTAAACAGTGTAAGTCAGTAGGGAAAGGCTATAATTGGAGTCAGAGTAAGTGAGGTGAAAATTGCTAGGTGGCAGTACCATCTGCATCTTGTTTTAATTAGCCAAGTTTATTATCAGAATATAAAACTTTCAGCTATTCAAGTCCTTTGCTTATTTCAACCATCAGTCCAAAGCGATTGCCACATGTCTAGGTAAGCACAATTACTGATCAGCAAAGGAGAATTATCCTCCCCACTGATCTGGCTAACAGTTACCGTGTCTGGGAGTAGGGACAAAAATATGACTAACCAAGATCATTGTCACATCTGCTTAGTGTTTCATGACAAACTCTATTAAGGCTAACAGCACCACTGTTAATTCAATTAGATCAGTGTTTTCCTTTGCTGGCCATGATGCATTTGGAAGACCAGCAACTGTATGCAGAGCGTGGCTGGCAGTCCGCTGCAAGGAATAATAGCATCATAAATAATATATTAAGACGAAGACAAATCTAGCAGGCTGCAGTCAGAGCACATCAGCCATATAGCTGAACCCTGCAATATCGCAAGGGGGGGAGGGAAAAAGTAGCTATGACAGGAAATTATAACAACTATAAATGACAGGGACTACAGGAGGGAACAAAACTCATTAGGTCAGCTCTTTAAGCAAAGTGCAGGGGAAGCACAGGCCAGCCTGCCGGCAGCGGTGGAAGCACTGCGTGCCCTCACATTCATCCTCCTTAAGATGAAATAGCAGACAACTAGTGCTGGATTTAAAGGAAAATGATAAATAACGAAAGGTAGCTGGCAAAGAGCTCAGTGGGAACCCAGCTCTTTCTCTGGCCTGCAAGCTCTGCCCTAGTATTCAGCCCCACGGAGCACTGTCCCCGCCTGCAGCCCGGGACGGGGACGCCGCACCCTCCAGGGCAGCCACGCTGCCGGGTCAGGCTGTCCCCGAGCGGCAAAACTGCCGCCCCAGCACCCGCTCCCGAACTGCCCCGTTTTGGGGAAGCGCCCTGCGCAGGCAGCGGGCTCAGCCTGTGGCAGGGAAGGGCACAGGTAATTCAGGGCAGACGAGTCCTTCCTCCCGACCTGCTGGACTTGGGCTAGCAGGTGGCACACATCAGCACGCGGGCACAGCCACAATAGCTGACACCAGGGAGCAGAGCCATGCTGGCGGAAATCCTGTTCCAGCCTCTTCCGTGGTCAAAGGGAAAAAACCAAAATGTACCTTTGCCTCAGCCAACATGCTAGTAAAAAGTTGCTGATAAGAGCTTCCGAAAACAATTTCTGCCACCCCCCCCTTTTTTTTTAATACTGCCTTGCTGTGTAGAGAAAGGCACTCCATATTGGAAAAGAAAGAAAAAAGAAAACAAGAGGATTTTATTTCTCTGACATTTAGAAATTATGACATAATCTTACCAATTCTCAACAAATACAACCTAAAGTACTCGGGCTGCTGATAAAGGTATTGCCTCTGATGGTGCAGCAAACTGCAGATTGAGCTTTTTTTAATGCTGCTTAAATTGCCTGTGAAGCAACCTTTTATGAGATATGGTGGTTCAAACAATTTTGCAAAGAGCAGGAGACAAAGAGTTCCTTTTACACTAAAATGGTTTCCTAGGAAACACTGCAAAATGTAATGTGATATCTCTTTGTGGAAGTTCAAGGACTTGTGTGTGCGAGCGTGTGTTTCTCCTGACCCTCTTTTTTTTTTTTTTGGTGTGGTGTATGGTATCGCTGGCCAATTTTACCTTTTGATGGTATCACAAGAACAGAACAAGCCTGTACCACAGCAACCCACAATCTGGAGGACATTTTTCTCTTTAATAATCAAATGTCTTCTCTAAACAGAAAAGAAAAATTTTTATCAAAACCAAATCTTTTCATCTGCAGCACCATGGTTTCAGCATAAGGAAAAAACAATGACTGAAAATTCTTAGAGCCAAATTTCAAGTTTCAGACAGTCCTCATGCCTGACCCAGTGTGTTTTCTAGTTTGTATGGAGCCTGTACTACACAACATAAATTGGTGGGAGTAAAGCAGAAACCAACACCCCGCAATGCTAATCAGAGATCTGGACATGTCTGTTATAGGAAGATCAGACACACATCCAGATCCTCCTTTTAATTAGAGCCTAATAATCTGCCCGAGAGAAGCACTTTGCCCTTTCCTATGTGCAAGCAGTGGGTCCCCAGAAATGCAAAGTTTCTAACTGGGACAACTCAGCGGTTTATCCAAACAAGAGATAACTATGTCTGAATTTACCTGACTGCATGCCTCTCTCATTAGTTGTACTACTCTCATAGATGATAATAGTGACATAGCATTAGGTGCGTTTCCTGTGCATGTTAAAAGACTGCAGAAATATTGATGTATAAAATCCTTTCCCCCGGCCCTGACTATTCTCAAGACCTCGATACGCTGGAGTCCCTAGGCAGACAATGCATGCCCCTGTGCAGTGCTGCTAACATGTCCTTCATCCTCCAGCTGCGACCTGGGCACCCAGACCATGCGGTTCTGCCCAGCATTATGTCCAATTAAAAAAGCATTCTGGCCCAACTGCAGAAGCACCACTACAGTGCATACAAGGCAACAGAGACAGACCGGCAGGGCCCAAGCCTCAGCATGGCTAGCGGTGCGGGCACGCCTAATTTCTCACAAGATATTTTAGAAGCTGCTTTGCAATAGACCATCACTGGATAAAAGATTTGAACAGGGCTGGGGATAGGAACTGGATCTTAGGACTCCCTTTGCCTGGTTTGGAGAAAGGGTGAGCCAGTATTTCAGAGATAATAGCATTTAGTTTAAGCAGAGTCATTCATAGATGACACAGGCAGCACCGGCTGTCCGGGGCAGCCTCAGCCAGCGAACCTCCCCAGGTTACCTGCACTGTGTCTTTGGGAAGCACACAGCCGATGTACTGATCCCTAGTGCTGCCTTCACACCCCAGTTGCTGACTTCTACCACCTTGCTGCAGCAGATGGTCCTTCATGCCTCGACCACAGCCTGGGACAGTGGCAAGCTGGAACATGCATGGTGATGTGCCTGGATCTGGTCCTGGAAAAGGTCCCCGGAGTGTTTCTGTGCTGCAGGTAACTGACAAACGGGGGGAAAACCACAGAACAAAGTCCTGAGGTGTTAGCTAATCTTTATAAGCACAGCATAGCCCAAGCAGCGGGTGGATTAAGGGCTGACGTTTATTGTCAGTGCAGAAATGTGAACTTTGGGGAACTACTGAATTCTGCAGGGTGACCAAAGGTAAAGGAGAGAGCAGTGTTTGGATCCAGATGCGCACGCTGGAAGAGCTGTAGTGCATTCCTGCCGGCAACACAGGTGCTGACCCAGGGAAACACTTAGTTCTAAGCATGATTTCATCCATTGAGCTACCAGTTTTAAAATGGGCCCAAACAACCACTTTTCTGGGCAGGGCCCCTCCTGAAGAAAGCATGCTAGCCACGTTAAGAATGGTGCTGAGCTTCTTCCAAACTACCCGAGAGCAGACAGCCATGCATCCTCCGTAAGAACAACCTCCTTTCCAGCCAGGAAACCTCAAGGGGTTACCTGACAGAGCTGAACAGGCGTAAGGCAGTGCCGTGCCAATGAAGGTAAATTGCAGGCTCGGGACTTGCTTCCACTCTCTTTGCTCATGTCCAAGGAACTCTGTGTGGACATGTCGGTACCCTGTGCGGTACTCACCGGCTGTCCTCGTTGGCCTGTCAGAAACACCCAGGACAGAGGAATAGGGCTTGGCTGTTACAGCCCGTAACACTGTTCTGTGCATCCTCTGCTGTACTGGGTCTGCTGTACTAATAGGACTAAAATGCATTTAAATGAGATTTCATCTTTAAGATCAGCAGGTAATCAAGCCCACAGAGATGCGCTATGGTTATATAAACACTTTCTGAGTAGAAATGCATCCCACTTCCTCACTGTCCTAAACTGTTTATTCTGGGTGCCCAGTTACTGAAGATTTAAATAATTCACGTCTACATTCAAACAGCTCTCCTTTAGTGTAACTTGTACGTTTAAATATCTCCTAACTGCAGTACATCAGCATTTAGAGATTAAAACCTTATACAGAAAAACACATTTACTGGTGTGAATAATTCATACTACATGCTAGTCAATGCAGGGAAACCTGACTTTCAGGCAGGGGCTTTCTGAGATGGAGAAGAGTCATGACTTAGCCTGCGATGCCAGGGCTTTGTCTTTGTCTCCCAGTGTAACCAACTCACCACATAGTTTATTTAGACTGTCCAGAAGCCAGTCTCACCCATAATCACAGACGATACAAGATCTTCTCTGATACTCAAACACAGAATATGAAATGCATTAGGCTGACTGGCAGAAAACTAAATAATCTCCAGAGTATTTGCTTTTCAATGAACGTGCCATTTGGTATAGCAAATGCAACTTGGTAGGGTTTTTTTGTTTGTCTTAATTTTTCAGTGGAAGTATGCAAAACAAGTCTACCTGAAGATTGAAGTACCAGCTGCTACAATGCTGGGAAGGACTTTACTCATATTTAGAATTGGCCTAAAAGCAATAAAAACCAATGTGTCCTCTTCGGATTCTGTGACCACATCGTATAAGAGAAAGAATAAACTACCCCCCAGTCTAGATAAAGAGGTATGTGGCCCTTCCCGATTGCTTTATAAATGGAAATGAAAGGCTGTTCCGTTAGCACTGACCACCCAGGCAGTGCTCTGGTGTGATGTCTTTCCTCATTTCTATGCATTGCCGGTACCGCAGTCGTCACCAACAGGATTTGGCATGTCAGTGGGACCTTCAGCCCATGGGGTGGGGAAGGCCAGGGAGTCACCGCTGCTCCTGTGGCTGGCACTGCAAAACATGGGTGCTGTGAGCGCAGCGGGGAGGGGACAGCTGTGGGTGCAAGGATCAGCCACCGGCAAGGATGCTCTGCGGTGGCTGCACAAAAGTCGCTCTTGCTCCCTTCCAGCCTGGAAGTCTGTGGGCATCCACAGGTGCTTTCAACCTGATTTGGAGAATGCAGGCAACCTTCATGTAGTTCAAAAGGGGTTTGAATCAGGCTGTTCCTTTTTACATTCTTTTTTTCTCTCCTTTCCCCCTTATCTTGCTACCTGCCCAACTGGGACGACTTTCATGCAGGATAGGCTGGATGACCCATTTTATGAGCAGGCAAAGTGAGGACTGAAGCCAATTCGTCACAGGCTACCTGCAAAGCAGCAGCAGCAGGGACAAGGGGCAGTCACAAGGTCCCAGGTCACTGTCATCCACATTCTCCTCCGAATTGCCTGGTTTAACTGGCAGCTTTGAGGAAAGGCACAGCTCCAGAGCCCACAGTCAGGTGGCAGAAACAGAGAAAAAAAGAAGGGGGGTTGAAAGAAAAAAGAATTACCTTTTTCCAAGAATTTCCAAATAGGCCAGCCACACAAATTTGCCTGTTTCAAGCAAAAGGAGCCAGGAACAAAAAAATGTCCCTTCCTGCAGAGTGGAAGAAGAAAAAGGGAAGCTGCTGGTGTGAGAGCAGGGAAGGAAAGCAGCATGCTGCCCCGGGGGGCAAGGGCTGCAGGTCGTTCTGGCAGGGGGTCTCCGCAGAGCACCTCACTGCTTTGCCTGCAGAGGTGCATTTGCACCCGTGGGTGACGGGCTGAACCGCTAGCTCGCACCAGCCCCCTCCTGCGCTGCCCTCGGCTCTGCCCAAGTGCTCGTGGCACAGCCAGCTGCCAAGGGACAGGCAAGCAAAGAGGATGCCTCCAGCATCACGGGATTTCTGCTCTCAGAAACTGTTCTGCAGCAATTTGACCATAAAACTTCAACTTTACTGATATATATATCTATAAAAAATATATAAAAATATATAAAAATATAATAATATAGACATAAATTTTTCTATAATTTAAATATATGATATATAAGATATATGATAATATATTACATATATATTACATATATTTTTATATATATTAAAAACAATACTCAGCTTGATAGTATACAACAAATTAACTGCATATGTTCAATTCTTGGTACAGTAAATTGTTTGCAGCAGTGGTACTTTGTGAAGATTATTTTTCAAGAGCTGACAATCACAAATCCTTTCTCCGTCCTCTCCCTGTCCCTTCAAAAGTGAGGTTTGAGAGCTGTAGAAAAGTTGGCAGAAAGTAGCCCTTTGCACCTTTTTTAGCTCCACATGGCTTTCTGGAGAAAGCAAAGGCTGCTTGGGGGGCCAGCAGGGAGCTGCCCCAGTGCTGCAGCCCAGGGCTGGCAGGGGCAAGGTGGGGGGTCCCTCCCCAGGAGCAGCATTGCTGCTGGGGTGAGCACAGCAGGGTGCATGGGGGTCTCAGAGACCACCTCTCCCTCAGAAATTAAGTGTGAAGGTCATGGTCACAGCAGGAAGCAATGTCGGGGGGGCGGAGGGGGGTGCAGCAGCAGGCTCTTCCACGAGGAGGGTAGGAGTAGATGGGGCTGAAAAACCTGCTAGCTTCCCACAAAAGAAAAAAACTTATGAGACTAGACTTTAAGTAATTTAAGAGAGATGGTGTGGTCTTACTCATGCAGCTAATTAAAGGTTGCCTCACGTAGAGGAAAAAAAAAAAGTGTAACATTTACAGCAATAAAAATGATGAGTGATTTGTTTCCAAATTGTGCCAAAGACAAAAAACCCACAGAGCCAGCAAAGTTTTTCCCCTTCTCCTCCAGTGTATGAGGACTGCAGGCAGCCAGCTGCCTCCTGCCCAGGGGGCTGGTGCTGGCCAGGAGCAATTAAACGCTAGATTATAATTGGGCTTCAGTGAGCTACCTCTCTAACCAGTCATCAGCTGTACTGCTGCTGTCAAAGTAGCTTGGATGGTCTTCACTTAGCCTTTCTCTCTGTTTATTTATGGAGGGTTTGTAAGGGTTTATTTCTATTTTATGTGGAAGCTAGTACCAGAATGGAAGGGCTACCTACCATGCACAGCTATTTCGACCGCTGTCCCTTTCTCGGGGCTGTTCTGTGCTCCCAGCTAGAGAGGGCTGGGAAGGTCCTGCAGATGAAATGCCAGCCAGCTGTCTGCATGACCGGCACGATGCACATGGCAATGCCTTTCTTTTCCTGCTCTCCTTTGCTGCCCTGTGTGGCGGTGAGCCTCATTCCTCGGCACCGGGGCAGGGAGGAGGCTGCCTGCCATCCCCGACCGGCAGCTCTGCCAAGGAGGCCTGGAAGATCTTCAGTCCCAGCAACTTGGAGCTGGACCACATCCTTTTCCTCCTTCCTCTCGTCTCAGGATGTTTTTGGTCTCTGCTGTGACACTGGCTGTGCCAGAGAGGAAGCGCTGGAGAACTCAAACATCCCCGCACAGGCTGGGCAAGTTCTGCTGAGCAGCGGCGTGGGCTGGCAGAGATAAGCCCAGGTCCCCAGACCAAATCATGAAGTCATCATTTTTTAATGTATATTTGTGCATGTTACAGACTCCAGATGTACTCGCAGGTTCACAGAACATCTGACACTGGCAGGCACCTCCAGAGGCCATCCCATCCAACCCCCCTGCTCAAGCAGTGTCAGCTAGAGCAGGCTGCCCAGGACCGTGTCCACTTGGGTTTCGAGCATCTGCGCAGGTGGAGACACCACCGCTTCCCTTGGCAACCTGTTCCAGCATTAGATTGCCTCCACAGTAAAAAAAGGTTTTTCTTATGTTTAAACAGGATTTCCTGTATTTCAGTGTGTGCCCGTTGCCACTTGTCCTGTCACTGCACACCACTGAGAAGAGTCTGGCTCCCTCCCATCAGGTATTTGTATATTTGTATGTATTTTTTTTAATATGCTATGTTTAATAGAAAAATAAAAGAGGGCTTCTGTAATTGAAGCAAGAACTGAGCCAAGTAACACGTAAAGGAAGTGAGGCAAACTGCTAGAAAGGAAAAGTGGAATACAAAGATACATGGTATAATATGTAGCTAGCTTGTCTGTCTGCATATGAGAGCATCAAGAAGATTTGTTGTCAGATGCTAACAAACTTCCTCGGATCATATATTTACATATCTCCTAAAGTGTGTGTTTCAGTCATAGTGAAAAGGATTTTCACTGGGCTAACACCACCCTAATCCCCCACTACATTTCAAAAGCCTGCACTATTGCAAAGCATGTCTGAAGCTCCAAAAAGAGAAGACGTTAGAGGCTTTCAGATGGGGCAGGAAGAAGGTGCCTCACTGTGGCTGCACAAACCACTGCTGCTGGCACTTCAGAAGCAACATTGGTTTGAAACACCCACCTAGCTGAGGTCCCTGCGTTCCTGCTGGACAAAGCCTGGTCGTACTATAAACAAAAGCAAACAGCTTCTTGCAGTGGAAAATATTGGACAGCCTTAAGTACAAGTACACATTCACCCACATCCTACCATGTCCATTAACGCAGGTAATGTTACTGCAATTAAAAACCGTGCATTTTCCAAGAAACCGCAGTTAACCCATCTGTTTAGAATAGCTTATCAGAATAACATCTCAGATGCCACTGTGTGGTAAGCACTGGTGAATAACAATGTTTTTAATGGTTAGTACTGCATGTAACATTCTTACTTGAAGACCTTTGTGCATTAAGGAATTTTCCTTCTGAATAGTTCCATTTAATTTCTGCATTTTCATTTAATTCAATGTGCAGTAGAAATACGCACAAGCCAGAGTCAGGTGTTTTTATTATCCTCTGCTTAGGGTAAAGGATTACAGTAAAACAGTCTCAAAATCTCACTGAAGGCCATTTGGATTTTTTTTAGACCTTTTCTGAACCCACCTCCATAGCTACATCCACCACATTGCCACTTGATGAACTACTGTGGTACTTGCCATCAGTTAAAGGACATTTCTATAGGATACAGTAGCACCAAGTGATGAGACCAGTCGCTCTGGGTCGTGCATACTGCTGGGAACTACCATGCACTGAGCCTCAGCCTTCCTCCCTCTGTGTTGCTTTATGCCTTATTAAAGCCTAAGCTCATGTCTGTAAACTGAAAAACCTGTTGGAAATTTTGGCTTCAAAACCTCAAACATTTGCCCATACTTTAGATGATGGAGGCAATGCAGTCTTCAAAACAAACTGAAACTCCAAGGGAGACTGAGGTTACGGTGGCTCTGATTTTCACGGCCATCCATCACCTGTTTTGCATTTGGGGGAAAAAGACTTTATAGACAGTATCTTATTTATTGGTAACGTATAAAAGAAAATATTTGCAGATGAGCCTAATCACAGAGACAGAGGCTTCACACTGCGGTTTTGTACAGAGGTAAAGCCCTTTCTGCTGGCAGGCTACCAAGCAGCAGGGCAAACATCCACCATGTGTAGGAGGCCTTACAAGCACCGTGGATAATAAATGCCAGTCAAGCAGGTATTTTTGGTAAAGCATGAAATAATTCTTCTGCCTAAAGCTATGAATTTCCTGAAAAAGTTTACAAGGAAGAGATGGAAACAAAGATTTCTGCTTTTATGTCCCACTTTCTTACAGACTCTCTTTTTTGGTTATAGATAAAACAATTCATCTTGCTAGGAATGCATTTTCTTCCTGTTTGTGGATGTGAAAAATGGCTTTATTATAATAAGACATGATTATGTTTATATCATTTATTGACATCTCTGAAGTCTTTTAAGGACCATGGATGAAAGGTGCTATACAAGTGCCAAGTACATCATAAATTATTAAATGTTTCTTCAAAATCTGCTTGCTTGGTCTTTCATCTACTGATACCAGATTTCAGAACGAGATACACAAAAGGCCTTTATGAAACTTTCCCCTCCTCGCCATCACGCCTGTGCTGTGCAGGATGAGGCAGAATCAGAATAAATCAGAATATATGCCATTTTCTACAAGGGGCAGCAGAGACACTTCCCAGATGACCTGAAGCCACCCTGTACCTGAGAAAATATACAGGCCTCTCAGTTCTCTCAAATTAAAAAAAAAAAAATAAAAATTTATAAGTTGATTATTTGCAGTTACACCATTTGAGTTTGTGTCTTTCAGAGCACGCCTGCAAGGAAAGGATCCTGAGGGCAGTGAGGTTAAAAGTACGTGCCAGCCACGTACAGCCCTGCCGTGCCGCTGTGAACAGCCGTGCCTGGGTAAAGCAAATTATGCAGCTGCTGCTGGGCATTTAAAATGTATATGAACAAGCTGTCAGTCCAAGATCTGAAACTTATTCAGTTATTCAAACTAATTCAATTCCATCCCCCAGCTCTGACACCCCCGGCACTTGCTGCAGACCACTTTAATGGGAAGTGATATGTAAGTGCAAACACCTGGGAGGCGGGCGGCGGGGGGATTTTTCTGATACAACAGTCATCACCATGGTTGTTAACAGCACTGGCATTTATGTGATCCTAATTATGCTGTAAGCGTAAGGCAGGCAAGGAAGGTTCACACTCCTCTTCCTGCACTGCTCTCACACCGTCTGCAGGCTCCTGCCACCCCTGTGCGTCCCCACCGGCCCGTGTCCCCCCCACCCGGCACGTCCGCCCGCTGCCCCACACGTCCCGCACAGCCTCCACTGGCCATCGCAGCCGCCTGTGCTGCCTCGCCCGCCCTGCCTACAGACACAGGCAACAGATTTCATGTCTTGGATGTCCCTGGTAGGGCTTACATCAGTGTCATTCAAGCCTTCAGCATTTCTTAGGTCAGATCAAGTGTCCTGGTTTCGGCTGGGATAGAGTTAATTTTCTTCCTAGTAGCTGGTATAGTGCTGTGTTTTGGATTTAGATACCGAAGGGTAGCCTGAAAGAAAACGATTGTTTGCGAGCAAATGTTAGAAGCAGTGAACTTTCCCCTCTGTTAGTTAGCCTTCGTTTAACCACAGCACAGGCCATTGTGCCTGTTAGCAGACCTGATACGGCCACTTGCCGTATTTACATTCACATATCTTTGTGAGAGCGATAAGAGCATGGAAGGAGGTCTTGCCTTGAGACCAGCTTCTGATTTATGCTAAAGTTCCCGTCTGCAGACGTTGTTCTCCAGGATTTTCAAACACCAGTAAAGTCTAGACATGGAGGTTTTGATTCCAAAACAATATTGCATTAATTGTGCATGAAGATAAATTACAAACTGGCTCCCTGGTATATCCTAAAGTATGGTTACTAACAGGGGCTAGATCCAGCAGCGTTCTCACAGGACTGAGTCTTGGGCCAACATTATTTAATTTGTTTTTAATCAATATTCCAAAAGATGATATAAAATCTTCGACGGCAGTGTCTGCAGATGCTGTACTGGTTGCCCAGCACTGAGCAGCGAGCAGGACGGGTTGTGTCTGCTCACGGAGCTGAGCTGAATGCCACATTTCTGTGATTTTGGGGGTATGTGGGAACCTACCACCCCAATGGGGTAACTCAGGTGGGATGCAGGGAAAGGCTGGCTGCCATGTGCCGTGCAGGCTGAGCGTGCACCCCACCTTGAAGGGAGGTAGCGGGGCCCTGTCTCTGTAGGAAAACACAGCGGTGGTCATGGTCAGTGCATGCGGGAGAGGGAGTGGGCCTTGCCAAAGGACATGGTCCAGCTGCCAGGGATGTCACAGCAGCATCCCAAAGCCTCTGCGTCGTGCAAAGCCTGGGCTGCATGCTTTTCAGCTGCTGGATGTGGTGGGTGGGATGGCCCAGCCCGGCTAAAACCTCTGCCTGCAGGATGCACAGGGGCCACCAGATGACTTAACAGCCTGTGATTTACCGGGGGGCAGGCTGAGATTACTTAATACTCATTACTTAAACTCTGCGGGGCTCTGCTGAGTTGCTGTTGCTTATGTCAAAGCTGCACCCACCAAGGTCAGAAATCTGAGGAGGTGGAAGGCAAAACAGAGATGAAGGGACTTAGTTCAGGTTTTATATCCCATTAATGACCAAGCCCAGAGCAGAACCCACTTCCCCTGCCCCCAGCCTTGCACCCAGGCTGAGCTTTTGACCTTGCTCTTGCAGCAGCAGCACTGGAACAGAAAAACAGCTTTTAATGAAGTTTACGCGATCAAGTGGGTTTCTTAAATACAATGGCAGTTTTCAGCAACTTGTAAACCAATTCTTCATTTGCTAGTCAAGGTTACCTTTGCCATTAAGAGGGTTGTTGTTGATATTTTCTTTCTTTTTTTTTTAATACGGAAAGCTTTAAATTTGCAGCTTGTTCGTCCACACAGGCCTACTGTGCCAGCTCATTTAAAATAAGGCAGAGACCCAGCCTTCTGCCTTGGACAAGAGGGGCTCCCCCAAACACAGAAAGCTGCACCTCCAGTCCCCAACTGTGGCAGCAGTGCCTGCCAAAGGGGCCGGGAGTGCACCAGGGCATTTCAGACCCAGAGGGGCCATGTTATTCATGTCCCCCCTTCCCAAAACATGCAGCTGAAAAAGAAAAGAAAAAAAAGGAAAAAAATGAAAAAAACGGGATCCTTTAGAAGACATTTTTGACAGCACTTATATACAGGTTACTCCTGGACTTGGTTTCATCACATGAACATAAGGCAATAAATTGCACAGCAATGCAAACACCAGTCTCCTCTGTTTTCACCACATAGGCTTTCCTCCACAGGGACAATGCTGAGGGGATCCCAGAGTGGGACAGCTGCATCCTTCTGACACACCAAGCATTTTGTGGGGTGGACAAGCAATGCTATATGTCAGAGCAGTAGGTGAAAGTGCTCTTGACTTTATTTCATATCGTGCATGAGTACCAACACTGATCGTGGTCGAAAGATTAGATACCGCAGATCCCTCAACAGACATTTTCCTGATGAAAAATTACTTTCTTCTGGCATTTGTTGTGCATCTCAAATGAACCAGTTATCAGAACAGAAAAAAAGTTCTTGCTTGTTTTCAAATCAACAGTATTTTCACTTACCATTACCATCTTGTAGCTGTGCTAAAAAAAGCAATAAACATGACTGTGGGGCTTGTTCATTTTACCTTTCAGAGGTAAAACCTATACGTATCTAAAATATTTTCAGACTGCTTTGCCAGACTCACTGAAAAAAGCACAATTCACTTCAAACGTTGATGTAATTATAATTTTCTTACATTAAAGGGCTTTATTTGCTTAGGTCTTTTTTAATGGTTGTGTTGCATGTAATAGGAAGAATAAGCATCATTAATTCATTATCTTATTACTATTTAACATGTAAATTGCAGTAGGGCATGAAGGACCTTATAATGCAAACGTCGGCCCTTCAGAAATGCAAAGCATACGATCAGTGTGTGATTCCCGGCACAGGGACACCTGGGACCACCGTGGCGAGGGGACACTACCCAAGGAGAGGAGGATGGGGCCCCAGCCGTCTCCTAGCCAGCTCCTTTCTTCTTTCCACGCCTTTGTACATTGGGAGCAAATACGTATGGCCTCACTATCCCAGGGACAGATACGAGGGAGGAGTGGCTTTTCTTCCCCAGCCAGCCTGCATAGATGGCTTTCAATTTAGATAGTGCTCGACAGAGTGCTGCATGCTGTGCAAGCCAAACTAAGCAGGGTAGGACCAATTTGGAAACAATAATCTCTCTTTCTCAGTATGTATATAGGTGAGGAGATAAATCCAAGGTTTGGGTTTCAGGCCACTTTGGGGAAGGGAGGGAAAATGCAGGTTGTGATCACATCTGGTTTTGCCTGCTCTCTCAGTAAATGAGGGGTATGAGTAGGAATAGCTGGTAACAGCTGAGTTTCACTTAAAATAGCAGTAGGTCACACTCACACGATGCTTTTCGAAGGGGGCAAGGTCTGGTGCTAGCTATAAATGGGGAGAGCAGCATGTGGGAAGCAACTCAATTGACAGGCAAGGACCCGAGAGGTCACGTAATAGGGTTCAAAGTCTGTTTAACCATGCAAAACCGAGCTGGGAAAGTGCCTAATAAAGCATCAGCTAGGTGAGGCACAGCTTTCTGCATCAAATCACACTGTCCGGGCTAAATCACTGGAAAAGCAAGCCCTCCGCACAGCGGCCGTGCTGTTAATGGGTCTCGTCCCTGCGCTGCCCCCCACCATCACACGCATGGGCAGGCAGACGCAGGCTCGCAGCCCCCCGCCGCCCCGCTTCACGTCCCCCCTTCCCCATGTCCCACGGGGAGGGGGGGAATGGCGAGAGCAGGCACAGGCAGCTGCGGCCAGGCTCCTAATAAGAAAACCTGGGGGTTTATGTGGTTCTTGTAACCAGATCTCTGGCCCCTGCAGGGCTTGAATGCATTTTGCTGGGTGCATTTTGCCACCTGCCCAGACAGGCTTGCGGTCTGCCCTCTCCTTGCAGCTGCATCGGAGGGAAATGCTTTGTACGGCTGCTCGCTGTGAGCACTGGAAGGACGGCAGAAGTCAGGGGCTGCAAAGCCCACGGGGGACCCCCTGCCAGCAGCCGGGGTCATGAGAAGGCTCATCATGCGCCTTTGGGTGTCCCAGCATAAGGAAAGAAACAAAGCCGAAGATGGGCAGGAGGAGGATGTCTAAACACACATGGTGGCGGTACTTAAAGCCCCGTGACATTGGCAGTGGCTTGTACAAAGTGCTGGGACACAGTCCTCCCCTGTCCTTGGGGACCCAAGGGTGGCGGGGATGGGGCGCAGGTCTAGGGGAAACTCCTGTACCTGGGTCCCACCACACGATCTCACCAGCCCTCCTGGCTGGGAAGCTACAAGGCATTTTTCATCCACTGGGAGGGATTATTTAAAGGATAAAATACTGCAGGGACTCCCGGCTTGGTAGGACAGGAAGCATTTGTCTAAGCTTATTTCAGGGAAAATAATACATTTCCAGCACAGTTAGATGTGAATGCAGACAGCTTTTAACCTATAAAAGCACACAAACAAACCACGCAAGAAGAGCAGTTCAAAGACATCTCATTTACTTAGAAGCAGAAACTGCATTCATTCAAAGACATGACAGTAAAAACCTAGAGGACGGAAAGCTTTAAAAAGGGACATTTTAAACAATATTTAACCTAGTCCTGAAACACTTCAGCCAATGTGCAGATAAAAGTTGAAGAGAAGGAAGAAAAAAATATTAATTCCTTTGAAAACTTCCATGAAACAGCCCTACTTTTATTCCTAGTTTGTTACACTTCACAACTATCTTGAATTAGCTCTTTGTTAAATCAACTGAGTCTTTCCTGTTAGACCAAAATGATGGGTCAGATAGGAATTACCCACCCCTTTGTTTTACAAAACAGACTATTTGCCAAATGCTGTTGTGTTTAGCAGTCTTAATTTTATTTCATCATATTATTTTATTTTGGCTGTTAAGCTTAGTCCAAATAAAGCTCAAGTAACCTAGATTTAAAAAAAAAATTTAAAAGGTCATTATTTGAATTGTAGAAATTCATTCTTAGGTCTTCTGCCGTTCAGTGTATGCTTCAGGGCTTGTGTGCATGATTTATGTGCATGTATACACACTCCCAACACCAGCTCGAGTGTTCCCCCATCTTTGCAACTTGAGCTGCTGCATTCACGTTGCCTGCTAAGCTGTTAGAGACCAGAGCAAAGAGACCAGAGCAAGCAATGCTTTTCTGGGGACCACTCCCAGCAATGAGAGTGCACCTTGGGGAAAGGAGAGACTGAGCAGGAGGAGGTTTTCTGCCCTAAATTGCATCTCTTGTTCAAGGAATGTCTTTTATATCCTGCTGTGCTCTGAAATCTCTTAAGCTGCTTCTGGTCCTGCACAACGCCAGGGCGTACAGTGTTGTGGGATGACTGCTTGCAGCCTGGCTACAGCCCAGGACACCAGGTGGTTTTGATCCTCTGTAGCCTAAAGGAGAAACTCTAGTAACTGGTAAAATCCTTCTGGAGCACAAGTTCCTTATGAAGATTAAAGAATACATTTACATGCCCCATTGACTCCCCATCTCTTTTCAAATCTCATCTGAAAACATGTATTTTCTCCTTCACCTCTACCTCTTAATTTCTCACTCACTCACATATTATTTATTGTTCTGCTTTACAACTGCATTATTTAACTATACAGAAATCCGTAATTGTAGTTTGCACAGAAGATTATACATAAAATAAACCAGTATTATATATGTTACCCTAGGGAACTACACTAAAGGTGAGCACATAAAATACAGCTCCAAATGTACTACTCAGCCAAGTCACTTGTGGTGTTCTTAGTGCTTGTGAGGAGCAACATCTTGGGCTCCTGCAGTACACGTGGGCTTGGCAAGCAGCTCAGGGGGTGCAAAAAGCTGGGCCCAGGGTTGAGGTGTGACTCCAGCTGTGACCCCTCTGCAGGTAAAAGGACCATCTTTTGGCTTTCCACCAGAAGGACAGCTTTGGGACCCAATTCCCCATCCTTCCTTACACTGAACTGATTACAGCCAAGCATGAAGAGCATGCTGTAGAAGAGCGGCTGACTTAAGGCCTTCAGCAAATACAAGAGACAAAATATTAATGGGAAAAAGGGTAATGTTTAATTAAAGAAAAAGGTGGAGTGGCTAACTATCCAGACACTCTGCTTTCCTTAGGGTTATACTTCATGAATATTTGGCTCCCATAGTAATTCGGGAGCTGTGTGTATGAAACTTCTATAAACATTAATTATACACCAGGAGCCATATCCTTACACTTCAGCCTTCAGAAGTTAAGTTATAACTAACCCTCTGATACCCAGCAACAACTTCCAATAGATTCACATTGAATAATTAAATGGTTTCTTTCCTCATGATACCCAATCACTTCATGGCCCTTTTAATGGGCTGACCCTTAGCAACAGCTTTTGAGGCAGGAAAATGCTACCCCATTACACGGCCAGGAGAGCAAGCCAGGGAGAAACCGAAAGGAAGGGCGGTGCTGGAGGGGGAGCTGGAGGCAGGACATGGCCCTAACCTGCCACCAGCTTTTCCTACCGCTGAAAATATCGGCTGAGCTTGCAGAGTCATGGGGGACGCAGCAGGATCTGACCCGTGTGTGCATTAGCTAATTCAGTCGGCGTAACTTGGCATACCTCTGCTGGCTTCAGTGGCACTCTGTCAGCCTACAGCCACCAAGGCTCTTGGACCTATGTCTAACAAGTATATATTTCATCTACCTTTGATAGTTCTTGTAATCAAATACTTTAAAGTGCATTGCTGGAACCAAATCTGCCCCAGCAGGACACCGGCCTGGAAAACCTAAGATTTCTTTCTGCCTCTTTGATAACTACTCTCACTCACAAACATGGTAACATATACCAGCAAATGCTTTTTGTGTACCTATGCATTTCTCTGAAGGACAGAAATATTTTGCAATTCATTTCTATTGCTACTATTCATTATGCTATTCAATTACATTAAGTGCCCTAATTACTTATTTACAAAGGGTTAGTGACTCTGTACTTTGTACCCGACATATGTACTAAGCCTGGAGGCGACAAACACTTTTATGCATTCATCTTTTCCTAGTAACTCTGTTCAATAGCCCTTTCTTTCCCACAAGGCGTCAGGTTGGCAAAGTTTTGGAGGGAAGGCATGACTTGCGGCTGAAAGTGAGCCCAGACCTGGGTGAGCCTGGCCCGTCTGGTGCTTTCCTGCACTGGTCTCGCTGTGGTCCGTACATTTCTGCTGGTGAAGGCAGGGACACCTGGCCTGTGTTTCCAGCAATGGCATGTGTAGACTGGGAGGTGTGATCGCCTCAAGATGTCTGCAGAGGACGATAGGCTGTGAGGGATGTTGCGCGCCAGGGCCACCGCTGGCAGATGCCTGCCTGGAGGGACCAGCCCTGGGGCACTGGAGACCCCGCCAGCCCCGTGGGCTGCCAGCCTGCTCCACATCCTCACCCGTCCTCCTGTTTCTGTTCCCTCTAAGGTTTAGCCTTGTGGCAATCAAGTTTTTCCTGCCTGTCCAAGAACATCGAGTGCAAACAGCCCCTTCACCACAACTTGTTTTGGATTTAAGGCTATCCTATCTCCAGTTGGGCTTTTCTTCTCTGGCTAAAGAAGCACAGTTTGTCCATTTTTTTTCATGCGCCTCATGCACAGACACACACAAGTCCCCAAGGAAAGCTGCACACACTCTGGTCTCCCCAGGTGCCAGCATCCCAGCCAGGCAGATGTCCCCTTGACCATGGTCTGACTCCCACAGCCAGCACTCATACCCCATGCATGCACATGCATGCAGAACAGAATCACCTGGTCAATCACCCAGGAAAAGTGCACTCACCGTCCCTGTTCACGTACACTTGGCCCCTTTTATCCTTTCTTCCCATGCTTGTTCTTTCTCAATCCACCTTGATCCCTCCCGTTCTCTACCTCTGGTCCTTCCCCAGGCTTGTGCATCCCCGCAGCCGCCCTACAAACATCCCGTAGCAAGTGTTGCACAGTCCCCAGATGCTCTTCCCCAGCACCCCACCGCCCCCAGGCAGCAACCCCCGAGGCTGTCGAGTGCTCCAGGGAGCCTCTCCCACCTACTCCTCAGGGCCTGACCCCGCACCCTGGGCCCATCGCTTGCCAGATGCTTTTCTGACTATCTTTTCATCCGCTGCACAGTAGACCATGATTTTAGCTTGCCAATGACAACTGCTAGATGACATAGCAAATACCATACGTACTGAGACATGCTTGTGAAAGGAAAATGAGCCAGATACATTCCTCAGATCAAAATATGAGCTCTGCTCTGCTGAAGCTGGTGCAATTTTTGCCTTTACCCCATGATGAACAAAATCCGCCCCTCAGATCCCTGCATGGTGACTGGAGTCTCATGTGGGTCCATACACATCCCCAGGGATAGCCAAATAAGAGGGCAGACATTCCCACAGCAAGGGTCTGCTGTACATTTCTGGCAGTTGGTGCGAGGCACAGACATGACATCTAGCCACAAGCTGAGATTTCTGCTAGGCTTGGCTGCTCTGGGGCTGCCAGCCCAGGAAACTCACTGTTTCTGTCTTGGGGAGAGACCTCGTGGGCACATGATGCCATGATAGGGGCAAGGATGCGCACACACAGACACACAGACACAGACACACACACGCACCAGGAGCTGGAGGTATGCCACAAAGCCTTCCCAGGTACCACACTTGAGGAGGGACTTTCCTCTCTCCTGAGCCCTGCTAACATGAAGGGTACAAAGCGAAAGCCACATAGAGGGGAGATGGACACTTGCTACTGTGTCCCAGTATGGATTTGGCAGCCCTTTGGTGGAAGACAGCTTGTTGCCCAGTTACTCTCAAGTCACCCTTAAATCAAGCTGCATGAATACAAAAACATTTAATCACAACCTTCAAAATAGATGGGACAGTTTATTCTTTTGAAGACGTAGGTAAAGAAAGGAAGGGAAAATGTGCTTAACATACAGCTAATAAAATATGAAAGGTCTTTCTGTTTCTCTGTCTTTGCTGGCCTTTCTCCAGAGCTGGCTGGAGAGCACCCAGCCTTGGTAGAGCATGGGAGCTCTTACAGATAATCTCTTCCAAAGGGGTCTAACCTGCCCTTTAATACATCTGTGCCTCTTTCCTCCTCCCCCTGACATGTTCCTGGGGTAGTCCTGCCACCCTCTAATCAAAACAAACATTGTTCAGCTCCTTGGAGATGCAAACGCAGTTTTGCGACGCCAAGCATTGTCTCCTGGACTTGGCCAGTTAATCAGCTACTCCCGTAGGTAAAGAAGGAGGCACCCCCAGCCCCCAAAGCATTCACCTCTCAGCTTGAGGCATCTGCCCCCACTTGCACCTTAAATTTGAAACTAGTCCGTATGTCCGCAAATGTACTCAAACATCAATGTCCATACGGGATAGACGTGTACAGCACAATGCTGGCTTGCAGCCGGCCACAGCTGTAATCAGCCACTCAGCAGCATGAGCTTACCCTCCCACAGCAGCTTTCTTCGGGCCAAACCAAGGCAAGAGGATGAATGAACGTTTGTGCCTCCGTAGCATAAACATGCATAAGGCTCAAAGACCTGGAAAGCCCCCTTCTTGCTGGAGCACTGGATGAAATTTGGAGGGCAGAGCAGAAAGTGCCAGAGGGGGGAAGCTAGAGGCAGCAGAAAGCCTATCCTCATGCACGTGGTGAGAGCGCTGGCTGCAATTTTCACATCTCAATTCAATATTGCCCTAAAGAGAAAGTCAGTTTATTTCCACAAGCATGGGCTGTTTTGATGTTATTACCCAGCACGTGGTAGGTGAACTGAGAGTACAGATCCTCTTGTGACACGTCTGCTAAGTTCCCTAAAACAATAACACATGCTATTGGAAGGGTGGAATTAGGAATATGGAAAATAGGGCATGAAGTGTGACACCTAAGCACCACAGAAGTATTAAGGCATTCTAGAAATGCTAATGCTAATTTTAACATAAATTTACTGAAACTGCCATTATTTCATTATGTGGTTTTGTGCTGTGAAGAGGATTTGATTGGCGGAAGAATTACTTCAAGGTGTATTTAAAGCCTGTATACAGAGTGAAGCCAATTAAGACCTGTCCAAAGGGTAATACATTTAAATAAGAAGACACCTTTCCCATTATGCATCCATGCGTACTAAAGTGAACATCACTAGCTAGCAAAATCCTTCAGACTGCATACATTTCACTTGCTGAAAATAAATCCACGCAAATGGACACAATGGCATACACCTAAATGTAACATATAACCAGCTCAGTTATAGAAATAAGTATCAACAGAATTCTAATTCATACACAATACTACAGAAAATGCTAATTTAAGAAATGTCTGATACCAGATTACAACACACTTAGAAGGTCTTTGCTTCAACATGCACTGGAGAGGTGTGGATAATTCAGAGCAAACTGACAACATGTTTGATTTATTTTTCAGAAATCTCTGGAGCTCTGTCAACTTATCACAATTAATTCTAAACACAAAAATGGCTTAATACGGTGTGCAAGGAATGAATTGGATGCCATCTCTGACTACGTTCTGACAGGAGAGAGAGAGAGAGAAAGAGACTGTTTCATACAACTGTTTGAGGTATTCCAGTTTCATTCCTCTGTTGTGACAGAGGAGCACAGAAAAAGCATCTTGGGGTGGTGGGTTGGCTTGTTTTATACCACCAGCAAAGTGAAAAAGAAATTAGAAATATTTTTGCCTTCTCATCATCAACAGTGACAGCTTAAGGAAAATAGGAGCAACTCCTCCAAAAGCTGTGTCCACCGTTACTCCATCATGCCAGTAGGCTCACACACGCACAGATTCAGAGCTCACTCATGCTGCACAAAATACTCTTGCATTCTTGAATAATTTAGACAAAATATGTAGACATGCTGGGTTTTTCACTGTAATTATTCAATGCTGATGTTATCCCTTCCAGAAATCTCAGAAATGTTGGTGATATATACTGGGAGTTCGGGTGAGGCAGAAATATCTAAATAAAGGAATTGGCCCAAAGAAGTTGCTCCTACTCGCATTATACAGATTGCCTGCATCCTTTGTGGGCAGAGGACATCCTGGATGTGTACAGTAAAGCAGTCAATAGATTTAGCTGGCCTGACTGGCACTCAGATAACAAATCACTGCAGACCTTGACAGCATAACAGAGGTCATTAAGAAATAGAAGAAACAGAAAGAAAACTCTTTTCCAGCATATTCGCTATAAGCAAGCACTTTCCTCAGAGCAGGCAGGTAGGTCAGCTTTTTCTGCTTTCATTTTGCATCAGGGGAAACACACCGCAAGCACAGCAGCAAGAGTTTCTGGGTTGCTGGCGCACTGGGATTTACCTTAGGACAAGCAGGGCAGCCAGGAAGTTCAGGGCATTGGTCCTGCCTCTCTTGAGCCTCCGGTACTCTAATGTTACAGATAGTGCTTCTCATACCACACTGCTGCCGTGGGAAGGATTGCTATTGATCATCTCCATCCTCACATGCAAAAATCCATATTAGTATTTTGTTGGGTGTCTCCAGGGAGGGAAGTGGCACCAGGAGCAGATGGTAAGGGGGTAGCAGCTTTCTGAAAATCAAAGGTGGAAGTTTTGCATGACTAAAATGCTTAGAGAGATTTTCAGCCTGCACCTCTCCCACAAATGCAAATTATTCCCATTGCTGGGCTGGCGCCTCTGCGGGTAAAGTGAATCCAGAGAGCTGGGGGTGACAGCACCCGGCCCCTGCACGTATGGGGGCAAACAAAGCAAGCCAGTGGTCTTGGCCAGCTCTCTGCACCGAAAGGATTTGAGAAAAGTCCGCCCCTTTGGGCAACTGAGCACAATTAGCTCAAATCTCTCAGGTTTCCTCTTGTGGAAGAGATTACCAGCAGGCCCCACCACTCGGCAGAGCTGGGCAGCAGAGGGACTCCTGCAAAGGGTGCATCCTCAGGGGTCTCCCCATACACACTCCTCCCGCCCGGTGCCCGCTCCTGCATGCAGCTTGCTAAGAACTGTGTACATTTGGGATCAACTCTGCTGCAGACTGGGCAGCATGAGGGTTTGAAACGTTTCCTTTCCGTTCAAAGGCACTAACAAATTCAGATGGCCAGGAGGTCACCAGCTGTGCCTGGAGGAGCCACTCAGTGCCGGGCACCTCGACGAGAATGCTCCAGAACTCCTCTCAACACCCTCCTCCCTGCACTGCCTTGAGGGTCCCCTGCTCCCCAAGCCAAACTCCATCCAGCTTTGGCCATGCTGCAGGACGGTTCCTGCCCCCCGCATGGACACCACCACCTCCCACCAGCTCAGAGGGTGGAGGGTCCCTGGCACCTTCCTCCACCCCACCAGCCCTGTCCCTGTCCCTGCCCTGTGCACTGCATCACCTGCAAAGCCACCCTCTGCCCCTTCAGCTGGGAAGCACTGGACACAGACCCATCCTCCTCCCCCGTCCCCCCCGTCGTTACGCTCACAGATAGCTGATGCCCGTATGTTTGTTTCCCAAAACCGACTTCAGAAACACAGTCCTGACAATACGTCCCTCAGCAGCAGGAATGCGCCCGCCTTCCCTTGCTGCCTGCCTGTTTACGTACCCTCCATCTTCACAAAATATGGAACTGTGACTGCGCCACCGATGTCTGTTAAGATTATGTGATTACACTAACCACCTTAATATGTATTTCTTTACATAACAGCTAAGCAGACACTTCACACCCCAGCAAGCACTCAGCAGAGACGAGGATCTTAACATCAATGCAGATTAAACCCAGAGCGTCACGGAAAAACATCTCGTAATTGGTGCAACTCAACCAGTTTCAATAGAAATTATCTCTGGCCCGTAAGATACAGAGAAACGGTGAAATGCTTTAGCTGAGACAAGGGAGGAGAGGCACAAAAAGAGAGCGAAACAAACACCAGCACAGCCTAAACTAGGCAGGAGAGCTGAGACAGAGTACAGATGTGTTTTCAAGGGCACTGAGTGCGCTCCGGCAGTAGTCCTTGTCTTTTCCCACAATGAGCTGTTATCTGCAGGGAAAAAAAAACACAACAAAGCAGGCATAAATGTGCAGCTCCTATTCGATGCCAAAGCTGGTTATCAGCAATGAGGCCCCATGTCCCACAGAGTACTTGTAAATTTACTGTCGGCTTTACCTGATGTGCAGATAGGTTCATTGTGCGGTTATCTCAGTAAAGACTGCCAGGGGTTTGGGGGCTTTATGTTATTGACTAAGGCTATGAACATAAAATAAAGGGCCTGGGACTGAAAATATTAACCCTTTAAGAGCCAGAGGGACCACTTTGTGTTTCTGTGTAGGTTCTAGGGCAGAACTAAAAATGACGTGATCCATGCACAGGAATTAATTTACATGACATAGCTAAAGGCCTGAGCCTGAGATGCGGCAGGGACCTGGCTGCTTCCCACCCAGGATGGTGAGATGCATTAACACATGCCATCTGCCGCGGTTGTGCAACGTGCGGGATCGGCGCTGTGAACACCCAAAGCCTGCTGCAGAGACGGATTCCCCACCACCCGGGCATGGCATTTCCCACGGCTGAAAGCACCAGGAGTATTAAATGAGAGACAGAGGTATTAAATGCCACAATATCCGTGGGAAAGACCCAGGGCTTCAGAAGAGACCCGTCACCTTCTCCGCTCCTCAGGAACACAGAGGGAGCCAGCAGCGGGGTGAAGCCCCCCGCAGCGGGGCAAAGCCCCCAGCCCCCAGTACCATACGAGGACCAGGCAGTCCTGGAGCCCCTGAGCCAGCCCCCTTCTCCAGGGCTGCCCAGACCCCGGGTTGGCTGCTCCTACTACCTCCACGTCACAGTACCGGGGAGATGCTAAAATACCAGCAAGGGGGTGTGCTGGTTTTGGCTGGGGTAGAGTGAATTTTCTTCATAGCAGCTAGTATGGGGCTATGGTTTGGATTTGTGCCGAAAACAGTGTTGATAATACAGGGATGTTTTAGTTGCTGCTGAGCAGTGGTTACACAGAGTCCAGGCCTTTTCTGCTTCTAACCCCACCCCACCAGCGAGTAGGCTGGGGGTCCGCAAGAAGCTGGGAGGGGACACGGCTGGGACAGCTGACCCCAGCTGACCAAAGGGCTATTCCATACCATATGACATCGTGCTCAGTATATAAACCTGGGGAAGAAGAAGGAAGAGGGGGACGTTCGGAGTGATGGTGTTTGTCTTCCCAAGTAACCACTATGCGTGATGGAGCCCTGCTTTCCTGGAGATGGCTGAACACCTGCCTGCCCATGGGAAGTGGTGAATGAATTCCTTGCTTTGCTTTGCTTGCATGCACAGCTTTCTCTCTCCTTATTAAAATGTCTGTATCTCAACCCATGAGTTTTCTCTCTTTTGCCCTTCCAATTCTCTCCCCCATCCCACTGGGGGGGAGTGAGCAAGTGGCTGTGTGGGGCTTAGTTGCCGGCTGGGGTTAAACCATGACAGAGGGGAATTCATGGAAGAGTTGACATGCAGACAGAGACACCACAGCACTATCTTCAAAATAGCTTCAGAAGGAGTGTTTGCATACAGTATAGGAGCAGAGAGGAGAAAACATTGAAATACATTCCTCTAACAAGCAAACCCCAGGCTATTGACAGCCTCTGGAAAATTAAAACATCCACAGAGGTTTTTCCCTCACAGAGTATTAATCTGAATTAAATACACAGAATACATCCTAAAAAGCCCATATATATTAAATACAATGGAGAACATCATACGGCGTGGACATCTGCAAATGGTGTGATCTCACCAACCTTCTCAGGAGGAGATGTACTAAAGTCGAGGGAGGGTTGTAAAAACAGGGTCTTTGTAGAAACATTCCTTTATCTCCATATTCTTTCCTAGGAAAAGAAGTACAATTTAAAAAAGGAAAGCTTGAAGAATTCTACCATCAGTTATTAAGGAAGATGTCTTTAATGTCTGGATTTGCATTTCATTTCAGTATTTTCATAGTACTACCTGCAGAACTACTTTGATAATACAAGTTTTGTTAGAGGAATGACAGCTCTCTGAAAATGCTTCCCTGAGAAGTATCTGGACACTGGAAAATAAAGGTATAACAAAAAGGGAGGAGAAAAAGTGATTTTCCTATTGATCTGAAGTTACTGATCTGCCACAAGGGGCTACAACTTTGCAGGTGCCCAAAGTCATATATGGCACGTGACATGGCAGCTCTACTGCTGTAAGAGTCTGGATGCTTAATCAATTGGGAAAATGTTATCCGCCAGCCACAGGAAACGAATGTAAAATTTTTATGGGGTGCTCCATGCTATGTATAAAATCTAGCTACTAAACAAAATAAAAATGGCTATAGAAGAAACTGAAAAAGTGGGTGAAGTGGAAGAATGACATCTGCAGAACTTCAAAGCGATGTACAAGGAAGGTGGGCTGAGAGACGTGTTTTAGCTTACTGCTTAATGAAGCCTGTGGGAGAAGGATTGTTTGGGCAACGGGGCAGAGGGATGCACAGCTCAGTAACAGGCTTCATGGGAGACCTGCAGCAACTCTGACCTGCACCGAGCCCTTCAGTCGTCGGACAGGGAATAAACACTTCCAGCTCTTGCCAGGAAAATCTGGTGCAGCGGTCTCTTTGGCGACCGTCCCCATGAAAGCAAAAACCTGTCAGTCCTGCCAGTCCAATGAAAGGTTTACAACTCATTTACAGACCTATTCTGCTCTGAGGAAGGAAAACACTGCGCATAAAGGCTGACTTGCTAAAACAATCATTATCAGTGGTGCAGCCTGTGATAAATGCAGGCAAGTGGAGTCTAACCACTCCTGACTCGGGCAAGCAAGCCATTTTCCTCTTTTTCCTTCAGATTTCCCAAGGAGGGACGTTTACCGGCAGGCCCCAGCTCCCTGCGAGGCAGCCTGCAGGGAAGGGGAGCAGCTGCGGCTGCCCGGCAGTGCCAGAGTCAGTGCGGATCCCCCGGGACTACTCGCCAGCCTGTTCGCAGTTTGATCCCACTTAGCACAAGCAAATATCAAAATATTTTGTTTCTAAACAGAAGACTGAAGACTGTTATGCAAATCATTCTTATCCTAATGCACAGGCAAATGATCGAATTAGAGCAATAGGCTTAGATGTTAATTTGTCAATATGATAGTTCAATTCAGAATATGTTAAAAAAAGAAAAAAGCTGACAGTGGAGTTTCTGGTCTACCGGTCAAACGTTTCAAGGGATGACGTCTTCTCTTTCTGGAGAAAATTCCCCTGGAGGAGGGTAATGGACTAATTAAGGCAATTAAGGGCGAAGGCATCAGGGCCTTCCCTCCAAATCACAGCAAGAAAGTCGCCAAGGCACCGAGCCCGCTGCTTCCCTGAGCCCCCGTTGCCTGCGGCGTGAGGGGGGGCCACGCTCAGGCTTCCCTCCCTGCTGGGACCCGCTTTCCCCCAGCTGGGCAGACGGAGTCGTTGCCTCCCCCGCGCCCGCCTGTCTTGCAGGAGGTGCCCAGCCCCGGCCCCACGCTGTGCCAGAGGAGAGCCGGTGCAGGGCTTACCCCACCGCCATGCAGAGGGCACCTGCGGCGCTTACGCCAAGGCCACAGTCTGCGTTTCTGGCGAGGAGCCCCCTCTCGCTCTTCTCGCCCTGCGGAGGAAACAGCAACATTTTCCTGTGGTGTTGCAGTCCCAGCACCATAAAAACCCATGCTTCTCCCCATCTTGCCTTTCCCTGTCTATCGTCTCTGGCTGCAGAGCAAGCCCAGCCTGCTCTTTCACCTTTAGCAAAGAAAGAGCAGTGGAAGTGCCTGATTGCTTAAAGTACAGTACAAGTAGCACTAGGCTCTGATACAGCAATTGCTGTCTGAGACAATTTAGCTTTTGATCTCTGGATGCAGTTAATTGCTAGTTATGCAGACATTTGTGGAGGAGAAAACAATCACAAGCAATTTTAGAAGTGAGATGCTTGATGCTTAATCTTGCACCTGTCCTAAGAACTGAAATGGGCTTTTCTTAGTCTGGATCATGCTGCACAGAGCTGCAGATCAACCAAAGGCAAAACATTTCAAATGTCAAATAGATGCAAATCCACTGCTCTCTCTCATGATAAAAAGAGAAAGTCACCAGGATAAAAACAATAAGCTGTTGCAACCAATATACTCTCATTAACAGCATTCTTCATGTCTGGAAAATAAGGCAATAAATCATATACAGAATAATTGGAAAAAGCAGCTATGTTCATTGTTCATTTTGGTCTTTTTTGTCTTCACGTGGGTAACACCAGGACAGCAGAGAGCCAAGTCTCACTTCTCCAGGGAGAAAAGCAATGCTATTTTCAGATAGGGAAGGGAGGAAGATAAGACAGGACACCCTGCAGTGCACCTAATCCAGGTTCAAGTCCCAGCATGTAAAACAAGTGCTGGCAAAAACCCCGCTCTGTCTAGGAGCTGGTCAGGTATGTCTCACGCTCCCTCAACCATAGCCGCCCAGCTACAGGCGTAAGCTCTGACAGACATCCCCCTACCCACCACCAATTTGCTTCCTATTCTCCTGGGTGTAATAACGACATCTCAACCCCTTGAAAGCCTGGTAATTTGGGATTGCCTTATGAAATGTCACGCCAAAGCCTCGTTTACCCCACAAACCATAGCTAGCCAAGGCTGGCAGCGAGGGCTTCGGAGGAGCATATGAAAGAGGGCAAGCGCCTCTCCCTTGCTCCCGTGCTGCCCCCAGTTTAGGACCTGGCTGTGCTGGAGGGTGTAGCCACGCTGCCCAGTTTGACTTGTCCCCTGCACTCATCCTCCTTCGGCTTGCTTACCCCTCCCCGCACCCGTTGGTACTCCGGCATCCTCAGTACACAGGAGCAACAGTGCAATCCTGCATCACGTGAAAAAACACTTCCCTGTCTCTGCTTCAAATCTGATAACCAGCTTGCCCAGTGAGCAGTGCTTGGATGCTTTTAACAAACTCTCCACAATGAGTCTCAAGCTGTCTTGCATTTTTTCCTGAGCTAAGAGATCATAATTTTGTATATGTAGTCACTTTTCCCCTGACAGCCCCAACACAGAATTTCATTTTAGTGCAATGAGCTATTTCAGCATGTTTTCAGAGTCAGCACTAGCTTTGGTTATCCTGACTAACGTTTCATCAGTTGTAAATGTTGTCACTATTTGCTTGTACCACCTTCTCCAGGCCACTTAGGAAGATGCTGAACATCAGACCCAGGACTGGTGTCTGTAGACCTCCTCCTGATGTACAAGGTGACTGTTTCTTCCAACCCTCTCTTTTCTGGGGTTTAGCCCACAGGTAAACTCTCCTGGGTTAGCCCAGAGGGTAACCTCTCCTGTTCCATAATAAACGTCATTTGTTAGGAGGCTTTCTTGCTTCCCTAAGGCTGTGTTGAAAGCTACATAGCCCGGACAAGCACAATCTGTATGCTCGTGAAATACTTCCAAGAGTTGTTGTGGCTGTCAGGCCTGATCTTCCTCTCAACACCCATGTTTCTTCTCAAACCTCCAGCCAAATCTGTGACTGCTACAAATGAAAGCCTTGACTGACCACTAGCTCCCAGGATCACTCCTGCAGCCCCATTCAAAGCCTGGCATCACATTCCCACTTCCACCCCTCTAAACCCAGAGCTGATTGTAGCGCCAGATTACACACAGTTAGTAATTCAGAAATATCTTATTTGTGGTGTGTGTTTTTTCAGGACTCCTGGGTAAACACCATCTGGTGCTGAGAAATTGTTAATGTTTAGTTTATCAATTTGTTCTAACATGCCTTTTCCCAACACCTCCATTTGAGGTGGTTCCTCAGACTCCCTCCCCATTCACAGCGTCTCCATCGTAGTGAATGCCAATGCAAAGAATTTGCTCAGCTTTTCTGCAATGCCCTTGCTGTCGGCCAGCAGATCTTTTCACATGGGGGTCATTTATTGGCCCCACCAGCTCCTGATCATCTCTGTGGACTGTGGACTGGTGTTGCACAGCCAAACTGATCCTGTTCATATTTATACATCAAGATAGATTTTAAATGCATTTATACTTCAAATACATGCTGCTAAGTTTACTATGAAAATTTCAGATGGAAAACACCAAATGTGATCTTGGTACACATCCAAACACAAATGTGAATTCTTTTGAGTATTTCCCAAACAGGAGCAATTTTTATCTTAGGGATCTACCAAAACTAACCGATAACCAGCCCACAAGCACATTGTGTAGCCTCCAGTCACGTCAAACTTTTGCTATTGACAGAGATGAATGGAGCCTGGAACAGCACCTTTCTTTGTGTTAGATGTTCCATTCAATCCCTGAAAGTACTCAACAGGAGAAAAAGAAACCAAATACAAGATGACCCTTGCCTAGCCAGGCATAGTGCTTTTGAAGCCCCTGTTTATGTGAAGAGTTGTTAAGAAGATTTATGTGAAGTTGCTCATGAAAATTCATAACAAGTGTTTCAGTAGTGGAAGGTAAAATATTTATTAAAAACAGTGGAATGAAGAGAAAAGCTCATCCCTGTGATCAGTTTGTCATACATAAAATAAGCAATAAAGGTGACTGCCTAACATTTACTTACAATGCCTACTTAAGCCGTTAGAAAAAGGAACCTGGAGATAAGGGGCAGCAGCTTCTACAGGACTGAAAGGGAATAGAGCAGCTTCAGTGCAAATGAGAGGGAGATGAGGAGAATGATTTATAAGTGCAATGATTAATCTTTCACTTTATGTGGGAACAGACTTGGGCATTTGATTAAATACCCAAGGTAGAAGAACAACATCTAATAACGTAAAATCTTGCTTTGCAACTGCTTCCAAGCTCTCACTCTTTCCACTGTGAAAGTGATTTGAATTTCAGATTATTGAGGTTTTGATTTGTTTGGGTTTTTTTTTTCTAAATTAAAGCTGATGTCTTTGGAATAAATTTAAGTGTAGAGGTGTGGAAAGGACAGGAAGAGTTTTATTTACTAACTAGTGTAGTTTCTCTGTCTTCTCCTCCTCTTCTCCTGGTCTAGGAGGTAAGGAAAGCAATCATAATGATAAGGAGCATGCTCTTGGTCCCGGGGCAAAAGCCCATAGCAGGCAAATTAATTGGAATGCCGTTTAGAGCTGAAATATATCACTGTGTATTCATCAGCACTGGGCATGACGACACATAAGGAACATTACTCACATAGACGTGGTTAGGATAATAAACCGGCAACTCATGTCTGGGAACATAAAGCAACCCTTGCAAGTTCATCTGTCAGACTTCTCTGGTACTCAAAGCGAGGGGATGGGGGAAGGAACCCAGGAGAACCTGAAACAGCATAGCTTCATGTGGGAAGATAATACCATCACACAGCTCTGAATGGTGGAGACAGATATTTAAAATTATTTTTCATTAAAGAACATTTTGAGATGCTTAGATAGTGCCTTTCTCCTCTCTGTTTTCTGGGTATCATTTTAATGAATATGTATATTCCTGAATATTTTATTTATATACGTTCACTCCTTCTTCATCATAATTCTACCTTGTTACTAAGTGACGAGGCTGTGCTGTTGCTATGTTTTCTTCCTCAATAATCTCGCTCATTTGGTGATGCCATTCTTCTCCCTGTACAAACAGGCCTCAGTCAACAACCGGGAGAAACAGCTGGCTTTGTTTCAAGGTCCCAGATTTCACTTGTGTTGGTAATTGCACGAGCTATGCTGAGTTCGCAGATGTCTGGCCCTCTGAGACTTTCTTACTATTGCTATACCGCAAGCTGCAGCCTCCCGGACCTCCACCCTGGCAGAGGCAACCCAACCAAGCCAAGGAACTGAGCGATCTGCTAGCTTTGGTGTGACAATTCACCCAACCAGGAGACTTCACTCACAACTACATCCGTCTGCAGGCACACAGCCATATCACGAGACCATGTTTGAATCCAGGCATCCCACCAGAGCCCAACTGAGGTCTCACACAGACAAAGAATTTCGATGAGGAAAGAGATTACTCATTCAAAAATAACCCAATTACAAATATCTATTGTGCTGGAAAAACAGGTCAGTGCGTATTCAAAGGGGTGTTTGCCCTAGGTGCAGTTGCAGCAGGAGCTGTAGGGCTGGCCGTGCCAGCATTCGTGGCTGCTCCCACCTCACCGGCCAGTGTATGCCCAGGGAAAGATAACATTATCAGTCTGGACCACCCGAGGGGCATGTCCGGCCCTTTGGTGCTCCAGGGATATTGGGCTTACGGAGTGCAGTTAAGGCAAAGGTGGAAGGTGCCAGTTCAGCTGCAACCCCAGACCTGGGCATGGATGCACCGTGGTGTTGTGAGCTGGCTTCACCAAGCTCACCATCTACTCTGGCCCACGTCCCTTGCAGGGTGCTGACAGGACAAGGGAAGCCCCTGGCCCTGGGCAAGGATCAGGACTGGGTCTGCAGGGGAATGCTCCCAGTGTGCCCGCTGCGGACCAGCCATCACGGCAGTGGGAGGAGAGGGAACCTGCTCTGCACGACACAGCCTTGCCTGAGACGCAGCTTGTCCTCTGGGGCTGCAGGGCTCTCTGCAAAGGAAAGGAAACTTCTGAGAAATGTGCATTTTAAGGCCAGAAGACACCATCCTTATCATCTAGTGTGATCTTCCAAATACTCTGGGAATAGTGCTTCACCCAGTAATTCCTGCTCCAGATTTATTTGGGTGTTTTCAAACAATGTTGACCTTGATATTATATTGCAATCTGCATACAACAAGCAAAATATAGTTCCATATTTATAAAAGCTTACCCTGCAGTATCAATCAGTTTATTTTTTACTAATACATTCACACTTCTTTCTCACATATCTCAAATTCTAATTAACGACAACCAAAGGTTTCATTTAAAATATAAGAAATATCCTGTGTTATGCAACTACAATTAGGAAAAAAAAAAAAAAGACCCAGAAAATAGGCCCATTTGTTTGCTCTCCTGCTGCAATTTGAAAAGCAGATGATCTGGTTCTTTACAATTGCTTTAAGAGCATAGCATTGTCAGCCAGACTCCTGATCCAAGCCAATTTTTCCAGTTTATTTGCAGACCCCTTAAAAAGGGTGTCCCTAATCCCGTTGTAAACACGGACATGAGAGATACCATCCTGGCAGATACCTCTCTAGCAACAACAACCATTGCAGCTGCGAGAGGCGTGCTGAAGCAAGGCTCATCTGCCTCATCCCACAGCATAATCCCAGGTTTTCACACACAGTAAACTGTTTTGTATCCTAGCCCAATAGTCAGTTCACTAAAACACCAGACCTCGTTTTCCTAAGCGCTCCTGTGTTCCTGTTATTTTTCCATCTCTGATAAAGGCTTGTTCACTTCTAGTTACCCTTCTTTCCCCTGTCCCACTCCCCAGTTCCCTTACCAAGAACCACTGCATGGGAGCTTTCAGGCCCTAATTGCTCTAGTTTAGTGTGGAGAGCAATTAATTTTAGTAGGAAAAACAGGGAGCCAAAATTCACTGATGCAGACATAGAGGTTTCCAGTGTGGAAACAACGAACTCGCCTTGTTCCCTTTGAAGTCCGATTCCTGGCATGTTTAATTTAAAACGAATATATCTCCTGCTGAGTGGATAGTCGGCTTGAAATTTGGACTGAAGTGGTGTCAAGCTGCTTGGTGGTAATAAGTGGCACATTTGCCTCAGCTTCCTTTCAAAAGGTATTTATTTTTGGTCTGAGAACTCTGAAGTTAATTTGGCTGCTAGTCCAATGAGATCTCACTCACATAAAGGTTTTCTTGCTTGAAAAACACATAGAATATAGATATTTATCAATGAAGCAGCAATAGATCATAGTCAGTATAGTACTTTAAACTGTGCAGCCTTTCACTTTTCTTTCAAGATGAAGTTTTTGGTAGTTTTCCTCTCAAACACACCCTGTACTTTATTTCTTCACTAAGACATCACACACTGAGTTCAGCTGGCATTGTTTTTGAGAAGAGTACCAATTATTGCCCAGGATAAAGCAATAATTTTACAGCACTTTTTAGCAAAGAAGGAAAAGCCTAATGAGCTATTTCTCAGCTTCAGTCTTGACAACATATATATGACCTGTTTATCTCATATTCAGCAGGCTTTCCCACCAGGCTCATTATCGAGGTATAATAGCACCTATCAAGAATAATAAGAGCAAATATATAGAGTGGTCAATTCAGATGTAATATTCAGCTCTACAGAGATGCCTCAAGATAAACTGCCAGGAAAATTACAATTAAGTTTTGACAGAAGCATTTGCATGTAATAGTTAATAAAAAAAATCACTTACTAAACCTTAATATCTTTAACAATGACAAAATGACAGTTAAAAGTGACCTAATGGTACGAATATTTAATTAGGCTTATTAAAATGTACAGTCAAGACCAATACCAATAACTAATTCCAGGGACTAGCTTATTTTCTGTGTGCTTTAAAACCATTTTGCTTGGTCACTAGGGGGAAAAAGGGAAAAAAAGTGTTTTATAACTCATTGCTGAAAAGAAGTTGGAGCTGGCTGCCTCTTTTCAGGAAAGCCACACTGTCAGATTAGTAGACAAAACATATTTTTAAGGAGTTTTAACATTTTTTCCTGAAGAATAGTAAAATCACCTGGATAAATATAATTACGTTCCAAGAGGCAGCACTTTGAGCTACACGTACAAGGAAGCAGAAAGCCTTTTTTTCCAGTTGTCATTACCAGCAGCCCTGCCCGCTTTGCAGCCTAAGTTGGAAATTTTTCACAGGGTACCAGGCTGTGGTTTCTTTTTTCCTGGAGCATCCCATGGCACTACGGAAATAATGGTATGTTTGTGCCAGCCCCCCAGGCAATGCCAGCTGTTGCAGAATGGATGTTAGCAGGGGAAACGAGACCTCAGCTGTAAGTGAGAGAGGGGAGGGAGCCCACATTGCCGCGGCCCAGGCTGGGGTCTGGTCCCCGAGGGCCGAGCTAGGTGCCGGTGGGTCAGAGGACAGCCAGAGCTAGCACCCAGTGCTGGTGACGCACCTCCACCTCTGCCTGCAGGTCATGAGCACTTTGGAGGCACTGCTCACCCATCTCTTGTGACCCTTTTTGAGCCATATTCAGATGTGGCCACCTGGGAGCAGGAGCTCTCTAACCCCAATCCAACTCTGCCCGAATCACACTGAGGTTTTTTCTAATTGGGCTGGTGCGTAAGTGCTGAGCACGCTCCTGCTGCACGGCGGGCAGGGCTCAGAGGGTGGGCAGCCTGGTAGGAGACTCACCAGCAGCAAGGCACAGGGTTGGTGCAAACAGCCTGTGCTGGCTAGTGTTTGCCTGACAGGGCTAATGACTTTCTTGCCTCCCCTAAATTCCATCTTGAGTAGTTTGATTCATCATGGGGGTTGCCCAAGGGAGAGGGACTGCTGCAAGGAGCTGAAGCATTGCCAGAGCAGAGCAAAGCGTTATCAGCATGTGAAGAGATGGCAGGAACTGGTGAGAAGAGCTGACTGCCTTAACAGAACACACAGCGTGAAAGATAGCAATAAAACATCCGCCCTGTGCATCACAGAAGTTGCAGCAATACTTCTAACAGCAACCTGTGCTCTTCAGTGGGTGCATTGTCCAGGTGGGACCTGCCAGTGCAGCCATACCATTTAGACCAAGGGAATGAGTCCAGCTTTGTTCCAACTTGTGCTTCAGGCTAATTGCAGCTGCTCTTTTGTGCTGCCCCAAATTCATAAGGACAGTCCTGGAGTTTCCCTCTTTGAACAACTAAGAAGATCCGCCATGCAAGCAAATTCATATTTGAGAAAAAGCATGCAATGAAGACGCAGGGTCTTCTTCCCGATCAGGGACATGCAGGCATGGGTCATGATGGGGAAGACGTTTGCAGTGTTCTGGTGACATCTGACTTACACCCTTCAGGGGATGCTTATATCAGAGACAATGACTGCCCGGCCATGCCTAAGGACTGAGTTCCAGTTTGGGAGGGTTAGCAAGCGGTAAATGGTCTTACCTAAAAACCACCAGAGACTAGCAGTCAGGTCCTTGGCAGTTATCTGCCTGTGTCTGGACAGCTGTTACTCCTGGGGGAGAAAATGCATGCTTTTCCTCCAAACAGTCATCTCTTCCTGGGGGTGAGAATTACGGTGAAGTTCTGCATTGAAAATTGACTGCAAACACAGCACCTTCTCACATAGCCACCCTGCTCACTCTGTGAATTGTCACATCTGCTGACTTCAGGTGACTGAAATAGATTCTTACTACCTTCTGCTCGTTAGTTGCATAAAACCAACACCATTGAGACAGAGGAAAAAAGAAGGACTGTTTTCCTCATTTCATCAGCTTTCATAATATTTTCTTTATCAGGGACAGTGCAGGACGATGAGAAGCCACGGCTTCACATACAGATCCCAAGTAATTATGAAATACAATAAATACAGACTCTTACCACACAACTTTCCCAAGGTTATTTTTCAGAGCAGAGCCGTACTCTAATGTTTTATAAACCACTTCCCGAAGACTGCATTTTTGAAGCAGCACAGCTATTTTCAGCATCCAAAGCAGATTCTGGAACCACCAACCTAAAAAAATGCCATGAGGTACAAAGATACCAGCTCACCTGATATCCCAAACCTTGACTCTGCACTTATGCTACTGTTTTTAATTTTTCTGATCTGTCAGAGAATATCCCAGCCAAAGCATTTCTAGAATCATGGTTCCTCCAACACCATTCAGAAGCCTTGGATCAGAGCTAACATAGAAGGGAGAGAGCTATTTAATGAATAACAGACACCACAGCAGCCAGATTTTACTTAGAGGCTTTCACACAAGAGAAGAAAAAATGAAGTTCTGGAGAAGGGAGGTCCGATGGCATCTTTGTCATCAGGTAGCCATCTCAAGTCACTGACTTGGTCCGTGTAGATGCTCCAGGCTCTGTGTATGTGTCCTGGCTGCAGAAATGGTACCGCTGGGTTTGCTGCCTTTCAGTGCAGGGTATTTGTATGGTATAGACAGTTCTTCAGGCATAACAAGGGAAAGAGCAAGCAGATGACAGATGATAATTTTGTGCTGTGCAAAGAAACATCATGAGCAAAGCCCAGTGAGCATATATAAATCCCCACCTGGTCAATTATGAAGTTACATCTTTATCTACCATTGTTGCCCAGAGGAGGGAAACATTCAGATCTCTGGCAGTTTTGCTCCAGCACCAGCTGCAAGACATGCCAATAGTTCTAATTACTGCAAACCTTGTCGCGGTGATGAAATCCATGCTTTCTCTTCACCCTCAGGGACAGCCAGGGATACTGATTTGAAGCCAGAGACTTTTTTCTCATGGAGACATATGCCACTGCAGTAAACCAACTTGCTTAATCAGCCCTCTGATTTACGCGGTCTTGGATCAGGTCCTCTCCAACTCTTTACACACCCGACACTCAAAGTGCAGATGCCTGTCATTTAAAGGCCTAAAAACCACCACAAAAACCATTACAGCTTTTTTGCCAGACTCCTCACCTGGGGGAAATTATTTCCAAATCCCCAACCTAGGAACCAGCATAGCTGCTGCTGGCACCAGGGCTCAACCAGTACAGCAGGTCCAGCCAAACTGGCCCCTGCTCCCACCCCTGTGTCGAGCTCTGCAGCAGCTGTGCCTGATGGGACTGATGCCAGTCCACCACCAGCCAGCCTCCCCGCGATGCCCCGGCACACTTGGAGAGGCGGGGAGAAAGAGAAATAAATAATTTCCTCTCACTTCTGCTTTGTCCTCTCCTTACGATGGGGTGAGCCCTGCTCAAGGCACCGGGAGGGGCTGCTCCTCCACAGCCTCTCTGGGGTGTTCCTCTGCTCAGGGGCTTCAGGGATGGCTTCAAGAGTTTTGCAGGGAGGGAGCAGGATCTTCCTGCCAGTTTTTGGCTGGGAGGCAATCTACAGCTTCCAAAGCTGATGAGTTTTTGCTCTGGCTTTAGGTGGAATAGATTGCACCTCCACAGTACGGTCTGGCCTTGCCACCAGCAGTGTAACGTGTCCTCCTGCCCACATTCCAGGTCGAAGCAACCAAGAAGTGACCCATTACTTCCCAAGGACACTTTCCAAACATGACCAGTAACCAGCTGAGCTCCTGCAGAGCAAACCCCTGGTTTGGATGTTGTAGGATGAACTCCAAAGCCATGATCAGTCATGTTGACACCTAGTTTTCGGGATTTGGAAAGAACTGTTTCCATATTGTTTCTTCTGCCCAACACTTTGTGGGTTACTCAATGGCATTTAATATAAAACCCTCTATAGACAGAATTTTCACTGGGAAGATTGGCTGTTTTACCAAGAGTCAAATTTTCTGTGATGTTTGTGAACTAATTTCTTTTTTTTTTTTGTTTAGGATAATGAAGGTCATATCCCGAGGAGAGCGCTTACTCTGCTCTCCCTTCATCCACGTGCAGAGACAGGAGGGAGAGGTAGGGTGCAGAACTGAAAGAAAAGGGCGAAAGGTAGTGCCGAAGCAACGCTGGAGAAATAACATGTGGTGAACAGTGTGAGGACTAGTTTGTCAATTTGTGCAAGTCAACATCAGCGAAATAAAGTGAGCTGCATCCGCGGGGGAGCTGACCCCTTCCCTGCAGAGATTTCCCGATTCTCGGCTGCCAAAGGATGAAACAGCAGGCTGGTTATGTAGTGGGTGACTTCTGGGTCACTGTTTCCAAATATTTCCAAACAATTTTAATGTTCCTTTCTTGCTTGTCGGGGTTACATATCCTTGGATAGGGTTTCTATAATAGGTTTCTAACATCCTTTCACACATCCTTAAAATGGCCCGTAATGTTAGAGAGAGCTCTAATTTTGCATAGTTTAAACCAGTCATAACTACAGAGCTGTTATATCCTGTGCATCTTGCCTCAAGGCACAACGTAAATGAAAGTGGAGCTAAGAATAGGGTCTCGTGTCTCAGCTGAGGGGAGAAGCATGTGCCTGCCTACATAAAGAGAAGTAGGTTACGTTTGGAATAGCAAGAGACTTTTTTTTTTTCCTCAAGGAGAAAAAAATAAAGTGTCAAAAGTATCAACTAAGCAGAGCTGATCTATTCTCCTTGCCTCATTCCTAAGCAGGTAAACTATATATACAAGAAAAACAGACAGACAGAAAATTCCCAAAGGAGAATCTTGTCTTGTTTAAGACATAATGAATTCAGTCTTCAGAGATGATGAAGTCTGAGTGGTTTTAAGCTCTGTAATGTCAGTCGAATAATTATCTCACAAAATGTGTTTGTGTAGGTGAGGTCCCTCTGGTTTGGTTGATTTCCTCCTATGAAATAGAAAGCTGGTAACCCCTTGAAAAAAAATACAGGGAAATCAGAGAACATCAAGTTTGTATAAACACTGCTTTCCACTTGTATTCTTCATTGAAGCCTTGGTGATAAAACACCTTAGAAATAATGCTTCTGTGTGACACAGTCTTCTCTCCCAGTTGTATGTGCAGACAACCAGAGTGAAATGTTAAAAGAAAGAAAATTAAACACGTTGCCAAACAGTTGAGTGTTAAACATGTCATTAACTGAAAATGTTATGCTGAAGCGAAATACAGAAATTTCAGAAAAACACCCTAATCAAACACATTTATTTTATTTTTGTTAAGTTAATTAGAAGTAGAGTATTAATTCAGTTGCAAAGTGACTATGTCATTAACTTGATTAGATATTTTCAGATGTAGAATATTTTACATTTAGGAGATAAAATCTGGCAGTGCGGCCCAGTGGATATGGAACTGGATTAAGAATTAATCTGTTAATTGGCTGGGTAACTGGGCAAAGCACATCATCCCTCTGCATGCCTCATTTTTTTTTGTCCTTAATACAGAGTTTTTATGCTCTCCAACTTTCACAAAGTGCTTTGATATACACAGATAAAAGGCTTATATTAATTATGATAGACGAATACTGAAATGCCATAAAAGCATTGCTTAATGAAATATTGATTTAAAAAATATCAAGTGGGACTAACTCCTTGCCTTAGATATTGAGGAAACGCCTGTAAACTAAGGGTCTTAGATTGGTCTCCTTGGAGATGATTTGCCGCTCTGAATGGAGGAGCAGACAGAAACAGAGGTATTGCGTTGTTCAGTGGAAAAGCCAAGCCCTGGGTCTCCTAAATGACCAGCCGGGACTGCCATTAACAGCCCAGCCACGTGCACCTAAGACGCCACCACCGCTCACGGGAAGATCCCTGGTGACTTCAGCATCTTTGGGCTGGGTTTTTTAAGTGGAAATGAAACCTAGGGGAGTTGAAGATATAATTTCGTCTCTTGCAAAAAGCTTCCAATTTCGTGCTCTGTCTCTTTCAGTGGAAAGTGGTCCGGACCTAGAGGGGGTGGTAGCATTTAAAGGTTAGTAGCTAATGAGGCTGCCTGGAATCGGAGAGACCAGGGACGGGAGGAGGAGGAGGCAGGGGTTTCTGCTAACTAAATTAGGGAATCAACAAAAAGCTGTTCGACCTTTCATTTGCAGAGACATTTACAGGATCCCACAAACACCTACAGTTTAATGCACCGTGGGTATTTTAGGTGACAGTGGTATGCTGAAGCATTTCGATCACACAGTAAGAAAGTTTCTTAACTGTAAGGGAAATCTGACAACAGCCTTGTCATTGATGCTTTATCATTAGAAGTGCTTGAAGATAGGTTGGAAAGCTATCTGGAGCATCTGGGAGGTGGAAAATGATGTGAGTAGGATGCAATGGGTTAAACTAAATAATGTGATCTTTCTGCTCTCACAGTTATGAAATGCGACACCTTTCTTTTTACATTCACTTTCATTTCCTTCTTTGAATATTGCCCTTTCTTGTGTTACTACCTTTTTCTCTTAGCATTGCACCTTTTTTCCCAACGCATTTTTCCCCCTCTTCCTTTATGCCATTTTGTGTACCAGATGGCACCGAGATAAAACTGACCACCACCGTGTTTCCTGAAGCTACAGTGAACACTTCCAAAAAGTTTACCAACCTAACTCGGCTTTGCTTCCCTGCCAGAAAATCACTGGGAAGAGCGGCAGGGGACGAGCGGGGCTGACTCAGACCTCAATGCCCGAGGCTGCATCTGCCAGCGCGTCACAGGTCACAGAGCTGGCAGTGATGCTCAGACACCAGAAGAAGAGGAGAGACACGTGCAAAGCCCCGCTCTCACCTTTGTTTGTTTCCCAACCTAGATCTGCGGTCTCTGAAAGGAAATCTGGCTGCCAGAGAGGCTGGTGGCACAGCACAGCCTTCAGCATTTGCACCACGCTCAGGCTGCAGACAAGCTCCTGAAACCACGGAGGGTTTTGGGCTGCATACAGCCAGGTGAAGCTCTGACAATCCCCTGACTAGACTCCAGTGCAGCCAGGTATTTTATCACAGGTGTAATTTTAAGTGCGTCTGTAATTCCACTGAAATCTGCAGGGCTATTCACATCTCTCCATTTAGGCATTTTCCGTAAGTACTTTGCTGAATCTGTCCCTGGGAGCTTATTGATTTTTTTTTTTAACCATGTTTAGACTGCTTACCCCACACAACAGTTTGCCAAAGTCTAATTAACAACCCCACCACCACTTATGTGACCCAGAAGCACAGTTTAAAGCACAGATGGAAGCAAAGACAGATCAAGTGAAGAAAGATAAAGGCTCCCATAGGATGAAATTCAGATAACCTTGTATCGAATGCCTATGCCACTAGTAGCCCAGCTGGCTTCCACAAGACCCTTGCAGGGGTAAGGTGATATTCAGTGGGAACTGGGGTATTGGAGTTTGGCACTTAATGGCAGAGAGAGCACACTGAGACATGAAGACACAAAATGAAGAAAACAGTAAGCAAGCAGCGAATGTGTGGCACAGCCCAGCCTGCAGAGCCCACCTGCGGTACGTTTGAAGGGAGCCCATAGAAAAGCAGGATGACTGAGCCTGTAGCCTCCCGCACCGGGGGATGCATGCCCTCTGCTCAGCCTTCTGCAGCCTCTCTGCATGTACGTTAAGACAAGCAATTCAATACAGCAGAAATAAGAAATAATAAAAGCCAACACCCCCCCCCCCCATTTACTGGGTTATGGCATGGGGGCTGGGAAAATCTTTCATCCACCTAATCTGCAGCAACGCATTTCTGGCTTTTTGTTGGTGTCAGTGAGAGAACTGAAGGCACAGTGGCTCAAGGCACACTAATTCCTGTCCCTCTATCCTTTCAAGACACCCTGCACCAAGTATAAGCATCACCATTAAAAAAAATCAAGCCCAGGAGAGAGGAGCTTAGGGCTCAGTTTTGCCTTTTCTTCTGGGAGCAGGAGTACAGTCCTCTCCTTCCATGACTGCCCTGTGCCAGTCGTTTTCTTGGGCTAGCCTGGTCCATGATCCCGCAAGAGCAGACAATATAGCAGCATAAATAAAAAGTATCTCCACAGAAATAATTTAAGGGGATGATCTAGAAATAGACTGAGTTCTCACTCAGGGCTTCAGTTTTGCCAGTGATGGTGACTTTGATGTGCCTTCTTCAGACTCCATGCTAAATTCATACATCTGTCTCATTTTAAAGAGTGGGAAAATTAATCCTTATTTTAGCTCCGTCACTTCAGAGAACGTACACCAAGAAGGAATCAGCCCATTAAAATAGATTTGAACTCAAGTCAGAGAGGTGAAAGTCTAATGCTTTATGAGTATGCATTAAGTATCCTGTAAAAGTGCAGAATATTACAGATTTTACCCATCTGATTTTATAGTTATCTGAATAATGGAGACAAATCTGAAATCTGGATCTATTAAACTCTTCATATAAAAACAAAAGCTGGGAATCAGCAAAAAACTGGAAAGTGTGAAAAGTTTCACTTCAGTTCCCTTTTTTTTTCCCCCACTGTAACTTCTCTCCCACTATCACTTCAGTGATTCAAATTCTACTCCACCATCTGTTCTGAAAAGAAACAAATGGAGTGCGTCTAATTTCTGGAAATTCTGAAATAACCTGGGTAATCTGGTTCCAACAAAGAATCTGAGTACGAGTCAGCTTTCTGATCTTTACAGTATACAAGAAAATGCAGCTGAGACTGGGTCAAAAGAATGGTTATAGAACAGAATGCAAACATCACAACAGAGTAAATATAGACCCAAAAATATATTTATTCCTCCACTGCATTGCTCCGCCTAATGTGCCTGTTACCTCAAATGACAGGGTAGCGTCTCGCTTAAGCTGCCAGACTGCCTAACAAGTCCGAAGGATGCTCACAGCAAAGTTACTCAAGAAGGTTCCCCTAAAGCTCTGGATTAAAAGCTAATAAGTGACTACCAAATCTGTAATCTAACTTGGCAGATTTGAAACCATGTTTTTAACCTTGTCAGCTGCCCATGAGTTACACAGCATGAAAAACATCCCTTCCTCTTGATGGCCAAGGCAACTGTACATCATCTTTTCAGTGCAATGTGTGAGGAAGATGACAGATGAGCCTCCTCCATGTTCCTGTTCAATGCTGAGAGATGCAATATTAATGACAATGCACATCAGTCCCTCTCCAAGTAAAAAAGTTTTTAAAAAAACAGATTGAGGGGAAAAAAAAGCTTTTTAGAAGAAGAACTGCACTTTTTCATCTGCATTCCTAACTTAGCTTCTTTCCATGTAGTAGCCTGTAGGTTTAAACACAACTAACAGTCAGATGAGAGTGAGAAGAAATAGAGCGGTTATTCCTCCCATTAAAGATAAGCATAAATAGTTACGTGAGCACCTTATAAAGATTGCTGGTTAAATGTACAGTGACTAACTAGACATCACAGCGTGGAGTCTTCACTTCCAAACACTGCCTCTGCTGAACTTACCTTATAATGGTTTATAAAACAGTCAGGCTATTAAAACAGGTAACTGCCTTTCAGATTCCCTCTGCAGAAGAGCTTGTTCAGTCAGCCCTGGAGGCTGGGAATGAACTTCTGGTGGGGGCTTTCATCACTTCTGCTGGAGATTTCTCTTTGGTCTTATAGGCTTCGGATAGGCGGGTTTTAAGTCACTATCTAGTGTGGCCGGTATCTAGCACGCAGATATACAAACACAGCCTGTGGAAGTCTGAAATCTCTGAAAGACTGAAAGCTTTCTTCTTTAAGTACACCTGCAGATGTACTTAAGAGTCTTCCAATGGCCAACACACACCTTAGTTTTTCTTTGCTACGTGTGTAGGATCCAGACAGAAATGATGACAGTGCTGGTTCTGGAGATTAATGGCTATAGGACTCACCTTAAGAGTGAGCTCCGTGGCAGTTCTTAGCACGACATTATCCTGATGAACGGCACCGAGCTGAAGTTTAGCAGTCAGAGCCCTGGCTTCTGCCACTTTCCTCTGGGAAGCTCGACAAATAAGAAAGCAGTCTCAGTGCAAAACAGAATTATTTCAGCATTGTTCACAAGATAGTAGTACCCACAGGCCCCTTTCAGAATCAGTACTGCCTTGCTCTATCATTGTACAAGCAATCCTATCCCAAAAGTTAAAAAAAGCAAGTCCCATAAAAAGACTACGAGTCAGATAAAATCAGGTGCAAATAAAAACTGCTCCACACAGAACCCTGAATCCTCTATGAGTGACTAGCTTTGTAAGAAAAGAAAATGTAAATTATTTTAACATTATTTTAACAGTACTAAAGGGGGCTTATATGTCCCTTAGAAGATGAAGCCAATGGTGGGAGGGAGAAAAACAGAAATAATCTTTACAAAGTTCTAAATGATGAACCATTTGTCACCACTGGTCACCAAAAAATGGTGATATTAAACAATATTCTTGTTTCAACAACATCTTCCAGTCTGCCAAGACTAAGTGAACTCTGTATCATCACAGCACAGGAAACGATTTCACAGAAGGGTTTTATTAGGTTGCAATTAATGGACCACATCTTCATGGCCCACTGCAGGGCTGTGCAGAGCTACTTTCAGCTGCCTCTCTAGTATTTCTGTGTTGCTCAGTCTGTCTAAATAACCCTTCTGAGAAGCAAAATGTATTAGCCTGGGTAGTGGGCTGCTGTTTTGTGGCTACTTAGCACCTCAGCTAGCCCAGGTATCTGTACATACTACTGCTTGGACCTGCCTGTGTTCCCATTTTTCCCTTTCATTTGCTGTGGAACACACACTGGGTATCCTTTCCTCAAGAAATCCCATGTGGCAGCACCCCAGGTTCCCTAATTAGGAGAAGACTGGATGCAAATGACATAACGAACACTAGAAAAAATAGATCCTTCTGCATTAATAGCTCTACATAACAAATCTGGACCTCAACTGAATTTAAGTGCAATGGTCCTAGGATTCATGTTGTAACAACGTAAATTCTTAGGTACGATTTTTTTTTTTTTTTTGAATACCATTAGCTACATTTATAGCATTCAAGGAGAGGCACGATTTTAAAACAGAAGTCTTGGGAAGTTAGAGCTATTCCTTTCAGACATCAAGTCCGCTATCCAGAAGCCAACCTGCTTGGTCAATTTCCCTTGAAAAGATTATCTGCATTAAAAAATGTACCAAAGCAAACAAACACTTTGTTTCCCTTTCAATTTAGGCTCCATTTTATCTAATGAGGCAGACACTGAAGCGGTACTTTGCATATCTGGCTTTTATGGATCAAAGAATAGATATTGCCTTGCATGTGGATTTTATTACTGTCAGGGAATAGTTCCTCGTGTTCTTTTTTGCTTATATGACTAGACACCACTGTCACATACTGAGTTTTAATGCTTTTACAATGTGTTGAGATAGGTCCACAGATGAAGCTTGATGGAATTCAAAGTAGAAAATAATTTTTCATCTGCTTCCTTCCTCTGCTGAACACTTGACTTTCTTGATCCAACAGGGGATGTGAGCGAGTACTACCTCTATTTAAGCTGATGTAGTGCCTTTAAAACGGATCTTAACAGAGGCAGTAGACACGATCCTGTAATAGTTTAGTTCTCTGCCCAATTTATTAGCTTTCTGTCACCATTTCAGAGATTGCCAGACTCCTGTAACACTACAATTCTTTTCTCTGCATTTTACATACGCGGCACCTGATAAATAATTTGATAGCACCTCATGGTGAACTCCCCTCAAATAAAAATTCTCTATTCTCCCATCTCTGACCCCACCCCCAACTCCAAATCAGCAACAGACCCGACAGACTAAGGTTATGAATACCTATTAATTTGAAAAGAAATAAAAAACAATGTAAGTGAGCACAACAAGAAAGTACCTGCCCTTGAACAACAGACAGAAACTTAGATCTGCTCCAAAGCAATTTCAAACACTCGTTATGCATAAAAGTTATCTCACTTGGACATCCCACCAGATGGATGCTTCTTGGATATATCTTCAAACTTCATCAACAAGGGCATTTTCTGTAGATCTGTCAGCAAGCTGTGAGTAACTATGTGGCTATGAATTCAAGATTCAGCTTCATCCTTTGATTTTGTTTCAGGTTTTTGCAAGGAGAGGCAAAAATCTTTGGGACTGAAATTTGACGTGGCTTAGCTTTATTTCAAGCAGCCTTTGGCCTCTCTTTTACAAGAAACTCCCTATCATTTTATATCCTTGCAAAAGTTTTCACAGCCTGAAGATGTCTCTCAGGAAAAAGGTGAATTAAGAGATATCTTTATCTTTAGTAGGCAGCACATTTAAAGCAATCCTTCTTTTATGGACCTCCAATATAACAGAGAAGTACTAGAGGAATAACTACAGTCTAACACCTGATACTTGGGATCCTGCAAAAATAGAACCACCTTCCTAGCAATCAGATTAAAAGTTAAGAATAAAAGTTGTATAAATACTAACACTGAAAGCTGGTTAAAAAAAAAAAAAACAAAACAAAAAAACCAACCAAAAACCCCCCCCACATCAAAGAGAAATGAAGACAGGAAAAAGTCTTCAGGTATGCTGCCTGGATGCTAAAAACAAGAGATATGAGAAATAGCTGGGTGAATAAAGGCAGACATGCTTCCCCCCTCCCACTCTCCTCTCCCGACAGGGCAAGAAATCCTTGCCCAAGAGCTGAGATTAACATGGACCTCAGAAAAATCACTGTATCCTGATTAGCATGTTGGTGCTTATTTACAGCACAGAACTGGATAACCAGGAAAACTTGGAGGACTACCTATAATTTTTATCCCCAGAAATCTGTCACACTGTGCTTTCCTGAAAAATAATTCTGATAGAAAATAAGAACTATCTATGGAAATGAGTCATGTGAGAACAAGACAAGGTGAAGACACAATAAACTCAGTGCTGGCGTACAGAATGTACTAAATGATATGCCTCGACTGAGAGAAATGAAGAGTCAGCAGCTCTCCATGGGGATGAAGAACTAGCAGGTGCCAGAGAGCAATGTGAGAAATGGTGACTTGGAAAAGGAATTTACCTACCAGGTAAACAAAAGCTTTTAGCCAGGGCTTTAAGCAGGAGCCACGCTAGTGCAGTCCATTCACACAACAGAACGATGCTGGAAGGAGCCGAGTCCCCACCTGCTTGCTCGGCTCCCTCCTTTCCAGGGCAGGTAAACCCCAAATCCAGCTCCTGAAGCACCAGCAACAGCTCATCTGCCACACAGAATGGGGCAGCGTCGACCCTTTGAAGCCCAGGTAACCCTTCCTCGGTTCCAGGTACCTCTATGGTGAATATGGAAACAGGTAGCTATGGCGTGAAGTCTGGAAAAAAAGATGGAAGGGAAGATGAACTGTGAAAAGTGGAGTGGGTGAAGATGGAAAGAATGATAACGTCAGAGCTGACCAGGTGGGGAACAAGCTCCTGAAGTGCTCTTAAAAATTTGTCATTAAATGAGTCATTCATTTCCAAATGCCAAAATGACTGTGTCCAAAAGGCAGTTCATTAAGTGTCAGGTAAACACTGAGATCACTGAGCTTTTCTAATATTCCCCTAGGAAAAAACTGACCATAAATGTGCTAAATTCTTCTGCCAGTGGTTAATTCAATACAGATGGATCCCACTGGAGAAGGATAAAGACCAGGATGCATCTGTGTGTGTGGATGTCCATAGCCCTGAGTTCAGCCGCCTCTGATATTGGTGAAATGGAGGGAGATAAGGAGGGAACAGACTCTGCCTGGGTGACATTCAGTGTCCCAAGGAAAACACCCACTTTACGCTTTGAGTGGTAAAACATTACCTGATTTTATGACTTTAGAGGAATATAACTGTGCTCCGTACATCAAAAATCAGTTTCATATGACCCATCCTCTGCCTTCCTGAGCAAGGAAATGAGATGTGAGTAAGTTGAGATTTGCCATCCTGATGACAGGTAAAAGAAGACAAGGTTTGAGGTAGCTCCTGCAAAACACTTCCCTCCACTATACCCACAAAACAAGGCCCAGTAACACTGGGAGGAACCTTTGGGCTCAGCTGCCATCCTAACAATGACTTGCTGAAGGCAATAGAAGAGCTGGGCTAACCTAGCACACACAAAACTGGAATTGAAGGTCTGAACGGACGAGTTTTAGGACTGAAGTGCTGGGAGTGATGGAAAAGCATCCCTTTGCGGAAGCTAGGACATGCTTCTCATTAGAAACTGGATGAAATACAGTCTTGAGCTCTTGGATTAGCACCTTAAGTGATATGCATCAAGGGAAACTACTGAGGGACTAAATGTAATTTTGTCCCCTCCACAGACTCACCAGCAGGTAGGTAAATACACGCGGAGCCAGATCAGGGTTCAAAATTGCACGGTGGTAAAGTGGCAATCCGGGTGTGCAGATGTGGGCTTTAGACAGTTATATTCAGCAGCTTTTTGAAGAACCTCTGTATTTTTGAATTGTAGCCCATGTTATGGAGATTGTCTTGATCCTGAAAAAGAACAGTGTGAAGCCCTCTGCCTCTTGAGTGCTATACACTACTTACCGCACAACACGGCACAGAGCACGTTACATTAACACTTGAAGAAACACTCGTACAGCAAGCAGTAGGATGGACCTTTCAGCCACACACAGACACAGTATGTTAGGGGAGAACCTGAGATCCACCAGCCTGTGGATACAAAAAGGGTGCTCATCTGGAGATGCTTACAGCAAATTCTTCAGCAGGGCATTGGTCTCCATTGCCTTCTGAGCCAAACAAACTTGGTACAGCATGGAAACTCCCAAATTAAAAGGTTATCTTATTCTGTAAATGGGTTATCTTATTCTGTAAAACGGCCCGAGTGTAGGCAATACGCAGTGAAAAGGAGTATCCCAGTGCACCATTCAGTTGAGGTAACTGGCTGTGTTACCCGATGCACTAAAATTGGCTGGTTTCTCGGTGTTCAGATGTTCTGTATCTTGACAGGTTAACTTGCATTCGATAAAAAGCATCAGAACAATGGCAAGCTGAGACTAAGACTTAAAACTGTAGATGTGCAATACCTACATGAAAATGAAGTATATGTGCACCTGAGCTAGCTTCATACTGCATGATACTAGACATCAAGGACAAGCGGTGTTCCCCAGGGCTCTGCGTTGGGGCCAGTTCTGTTTAACATCTTTATCAATGATCTGGACGAAGGGATCGAGTGCACCCTCAGTAAGTTTGCAGATGACACCAAGTTGTGTGGGAGTGTTGATCTGCTGGAGGGTAGGAAGGCTCTACAGAGGGACCTGGACAGGCTGGATCGATGGGCTGAGGTCAATTGTATGAGGTTTAACAAGGCTAAGTGCAAGGTCCTGCACTTGGGCCACAGCAACCCCATGCAACGCTACAGGCTTGGGGAAGAGTGGCTGGAAAGCTGCCTGGCAGAGAAGGACCTGGGGGTGTTGGTTGACAGCCGCCTGAATATGAGCCAGCAGTGTGGCCAGGTGGCCAAGAAAGCCAATGGCATCCTGGCTTGTATCAAAAATAGCGTGGCCAGCAGGACGAGGGAAGTGATCGTGCCCCTGTACTCGGCACTGGTGAGGCCGCACCTCAAATACTGTGTTCAGTTTTGGGCCCCCCACTACAAGAGAGACATTGAGGTGCTGGAGCATGTCCAGAGAAGGGCAACGAAGCTGGTGAAGGGTCTGGAGCACAAGTCTGATGAGGAGCGTCTGAGGGAACTGGGGTTGTTTAGCCTGGAGAAAAGGAGGCTGAGGGGAGACCTTGTTGCTCTCTACAACTACCTGAAAGGAGGTTGTAGAGAGGTGGGGGTCGGTCTCTTCTCCCAGGTAACAAGTGATAGGACAAGAGGAAATGGCCTCAAGTTGTGCCAGGGCAGGTTTAGACTGGATATTAGGAAATTTTTCTTCACTGAAAGGGTTATCAAGCATTGGAACAGGCTGCCCAGGGAAGTGGTTGAGTCGCCATCCCTGAAGGTATTTAAAGGACGTTTGGATGAGGTGCTTAGAGACATGGTGTAGTGGTGGTCTTGGTAGTGTTAGGTTTATGGTTGGACTCGATGATCTTAAAGGTCTTTTCCAACCTATATGATTCTGTGATTCTGTGATTCTGTGATTCTGTGATCAAAGGACTCAAAGCCCAGCAATCAGTGTGTCACAAATTCACTCTAGAAAATTAAGCCATTCAAACTTCTGAGTGCCGCTCTTTGTTTCATTTAAAGCAGCAAATATTTTCAGTTTTTAAACTGGGAGTACACACAGACTCTCTGGAATATGGGCAGAGGCTACTTGGTAGTCTGCTGTGCTACTATCAGATCCTTCACATCATGGTCCATGAGAATATTTCAATTCAATTCTGCACGTTTTCAGTAATATAGAATTATTTGTATCATAAAACTGAAGATGTTCTATGTTCTTATCATTTGCTGATAAGAAATGCATCAGTCTTGCAAGCTCAGCAGCTAGTATTTATGTATATCTTGGTTTTGATCATGAACCATATCTATCAGCAGGAAATTAAAATCTCTTGTGGAATAGTATCAAATCCATGCTTACAAAACACATCAGTGAAAAGCATTGCTGATGCCTCTTCAGAGGACTTAACTTGACCGTGTCACATTAATCACCTCTGAAGTAAAGGAATGACTCATAATTGTTTTCCATTACCTTGTGTTTGCTTTTTCAGCATTGCAAAAATGGCTGGGCCAGGACCATGGATCATAAATCTCATCAGACTTGCGGACAAGTCTTCGAGTGTTTTTTGCCATCCTATGTTACGTTAGCCTTTTTCTTCTGCTTATAAAAATGTGTTTCAAATATAGGTATTTCTGAAGCATCATGTTTTCAACCTTCTGTTCCTTTGAACACAATGCTCCTGTCAGTCCTTATGGATGGTAAAATTAGTCTATAGGGCTGTTCCATATCCTCTAGAATAAGCTCAGACCTATTTGCTTTTCAATGAAGTGCCTGAAAACTACTGTGTACTAATACCCAAACAAACAGACTGTATTTGCAGCTAACAGAAAAATCTTTTTGCTAATGCAGCAAAGCCTCTATAATGAAAAAGTTTATGTGATCACTTAAGGAAGCAATGGAAACATTTGTTTCTTAGCAGGACTGATCTTCCAATAAAGGTGGATTAGAAATGTGTTTCATGTGTCCAGAGACTTTTTTTTTTTTTTTTTTTTTTTTTAACAGGCTTTTCTGTATCTTACTGTTTTGGCTGGTTTATTTAGTCACCTCCCCATACCAGCAGTATTGACCTTGGTGTCATCATGATGAACAGTGCAATTTTACACAGTATAATCCATTTGAGAATGGTGCTTTACTGGCTTTAAGATCCTTACCGAGTCCTTCAAAAGTGCACACCAATAGAGGACTCTTGACAGAAAAATGGCATCTCCTGATCCTTCTTTTGAAAAGTGTCCAGGGTACATAAGGTACAAATAGAAAAAGAACATAGCAAAACGTTAACTACAACTTATGAGTGTAGAGCAAATTATGGACAAAACCAGTTAGCTCAAGATGCACAGTGAGCCAGGGTAAAAACAGTAGAAGACAGAATCTGTCAGCAAAGAGGTCAACGAAACTAGCAAGTTTGGAGGAAGGTTTTCACAAAATCCAGGGAGCAGCAGAACTCCAGTTCATGGTTTAGCGGGATGCATCATTCTTACTGGGACTTTAGAACTGTCCTCAGAGATCATGTTCATAAAATCTGATGTCTTAAAGACTAGAGACTAGGGCAAGGTATCTGCGCTTTTCAGATTACGTGCTGTTAATAAGATCTATAACAGCAGGATTTCAGCCAGCTTGCACCTGGGGACAGCCATGGACTGCCATTCAATTTCAAATCAGTTAATCTAAACCTTTGGAAATCAATTTCTAATTGTTTTTTCTCCAAGCAGACTCTTCCTTGAAGACAAAGTGTTGTTACAGGTTGGCACAATTGTGTTTTCCTGTTCTTCCTCATGCTCGTGCCCATTGAACAGTTACCAGTGGATTACCGCAGCACCATGTTCCCAGACCAGGAAAAGGATCAGTTTTCAAATATGGGAGAAATATAAGGAGAAAAGGGAGAAATAAGGAGAAAAGATTATGCAAAGAAATCTGTAGCATCTTTGCCTGGCCACCAAGTCATCAGAAAGATTCTGTCAAACCAAAGAAAATCATCAAATGCTTTTAACCAAAGCCAGTATAAAGTATTTGTTGAATATATGTATTGACAGTCAAGAGGCAGAGCAGATCTTCATACAAGTGATATGAAGATCTCTTGTATCTCTTTATACAAGAGATATGGCTACTTTATCTGGAGGCTGACAGAGCTCTCAAGGGCTGGATTTTCAAGGGAGGAACTATTACTTTTGATGCAGAAGTGGGCTAACACAGCAGCTGAAGGCACTATCTGATTTGAAGCCACTGAAATCACTTGACTGAAGATAGCTATGACAAAGGGTCTACTCTGGCAAATAAAAAGTACAGTCATGTCTGCAGCCTGGGTTTGATTTAGGCAGAGCTATGAAATGCAGAATGAGGTTCCAAGTTCATGCTTTGTGACCTTGCACTCTGGAATAAGGTTGATTAATAGGAAATTTCCTTTCTTCCAACATGCTGAAATCATTATACCACAGGGATACGACCTTTTGCTCAGATACTCTTACACATTCATATCCAGGCCCTCCTGGAAGGAACTCAAGGGTAGATTTTATTCATCTAACATAGTAGTTAAACCATGAACTTTGCTCCAGGCACCAGAGTAAGCTCCACCTTTGGCTTCTCTTTCATATTGACCATTTCAACTAAATATTCATTTAAAACCTCTCTGTTCCCAGAGAGAAGACTGATCTCAAAACTTACCAACTTCAGTGCTGAGAAAGAGATGTTCACCAATCCAAAACTTGGTCTGTCAACCCTAACAAACATAGCCTGTTCAGCCAGAAAGACCTTACCCAAGGTGCTTTGCCTTCCCAGTTGGGCGCTGTTTGCAGAGGCAGGTAAAAGCAGCACTGCTCAACTGTGCATGAGGCCATTCAGGGCCTTGTATCCTCCATCCTGGCATACAGAAGGGCTTCAGGGCACTCCTTCTACTGACTACAGACATAAAGTAGGCTACTAAACAGACTGTCAATGGGCAGATGCAGGGGTGACATCTGACAGGGTATGGGAAGCTGCAGTTCAGTTGTAGGACATTAAAAGGACACCAAGTCACTTACTGGGTGTTGCAATGAGGAGTGCACGCAGTCTGTGTTGCCCAAATAAGAACTGAGAAAACTCCATTTCACTGCAACTGCCCTTGGTGATATACTGTGCTCTCTTGCTTAAAGGAGACTCTGCTCTGCTTATTTTTTGCTTTTTGGCTCTTTATAACTTTTTTTTTTTAAGATTATGTTTTAGTATCAGATTTTCTAAGAAACTTGGACCACTGCCATTCATCCCATGAGAGATAGGGAGTGAACCCTGGTCCAAAGGGATCAGCTTACATTTACGGGCTTGTTTTTTCTACATTTATCTGATGTACTTCACTTCTGTTGCCCTAAATCAGATTCTGAGGATGATTTAGCTTGCTGCAATCCATAAGGATGACGTGGGGAAACAGGGACGATTTTATTCATGTAGGGAGTTTGGCTGTAAAGGAGAAACTGGACCACTCATAGGTTGGACTGAGAGTTTGCTCCAGAAATGGCAAAATGGTTAATAATTCCCCTGTACCAAAACGCTGGTCTTGTTTTACTTCCCTTCTCATATAGATCTTTTCTGGGACTCTCTCAAAGTGAGTTTCAAACTTGGGGTGCTAGGGCAACCTCCACAGAAGCTCTACCCTACCTGGAGCTGTGCTAGAATGCTGGCCTGAGATAGGAGAAGGGGTCCCCCTGGGAGCAGAGATGAAGCAGGGGAGGAGAAAGGTCCTTTTTTGTTCTCGAGGTCTGCAGTGCCTATCTCCAGGCTGTGCATGAGGTGGAACTGGCAGGAATGTGTTAGGAATTAGAAGAGAAGATGGCAGAGACCCACCATCACAAGGCATAGCTGACTGAGACTTCAGCGACTCATCTGGGATGCAAAGCGCTACTCCTCTGACCTCATTCCTCACATGGAGATCTAGGCAAAAGTGCTGCTTGTCACGAAGGAAATATTCTCATCCCTTCCAGACTGAAGAGCTAAGCTGACAACATTCAGTCTGGGCTACGTTTTGCCCAATGCAGTCAGCTTCTCTAATCCTTTCCGGACTCACTGTTGTCCAGGAAAGAGGCAGAGTTCACCTAACGGGCAGTATGAGGTGCAAACCAAGGCTCATAGGCTAAGCTGCACCCCAATGCTCAACAGGGAGCAGTGGGTGGAACAGGAGGCATGGTCCCTTCCTCACTCCTCTGGGCTCTGCTCAGATTCATTCTCTGCTGCCTACAAGGATATTGGCTATGGCAAACACTTCAAAAGTAGAAACAAATCCAAGAAAGCAAGCCTTCTTCAAAATGCTTACTGTATACTTAATTCTACATCTTCTTAACTCAAACTGCTTCTTTTTGCCTTTTTTTTTTTTAACAAAGCTGCATTTCTTAACAGTCTGGAGGCAGAAAAACAAAAAAGTGGGTGATGGAAAAACTGCAGCATTCTCATGCTGCCCATGAAATGCAATTTAGTTATGTTGGCCTACTATTGTGGATTGGAATGAGAAGAAACAAAGTCAGCTCACCTGTACGCAGAGCTCTTCAGATTAATCCTCATGCAACGAACCTTCCAACACAGCGCAGATGTGAGGAGTCTCTTTAGCAGTGACCAGGGAGTGCTGCTTCTCCTTCCTTCACTTGTCCTGAATGACCAGAGGGTGAAGTCCAAAAAAGATGATCTGGTGTTTCAGCATGTCCAATCCCGTAACTAGTACTCTACAGAAGAGGCCAGCTGCCTGCACATGTGAATCTGTACAGCCATCTCAGAGACAGATACTACATTTGTTCAGATTTCCTTGAATGTATGCTGTATACTACCACAGAGGGACAGTTCAGGTAACAGTGATGACAAGAAGTTAGGAGTGTCCCACTGGAAGAGGAATTTGCTCTAACAATGTGATCATCCTATTCGAACAGCTGCTGGTCAAGACAGTTATGCTTCCAACATGTGTAGAGCTCCACATTGCCTTCCTATGGTTTCAGTAAATAGAGAAAACCTTGGAAAAGCATGGAAGATATTTTGGCCTCAGTAGAGAAGGAACTACTCTTGTCAGTGAGAGGGACAAGTGCTTCCTGGATACATAGCTCAACACAGCTGGACAGCACATCTGATTTGCAACAGACCAGTATTTTCTCCTATCTCTTGAGAAACAAAATAATGAAGGAATGAAGGGATCATCTAAACACTTTATTTCAGTTAAAATTATAGCATATAATTTTGTCTGATCAACACAATTACAAAGGCCAAGGGAAAACCCAATAACATTGATTAATTACTATGGAAATTCGAAATCACTTTATGCAAGAGTTGCAGATAAAAGCATCTCATTAGCTTATCTTTATGAGACCCCATCAACAGCATATCAGGCAGCAGCGCCACAGTTCATCCACCTAGATGAAAATACTGTTATTCAGAAGGCCAGTTTGGCTGATCCATAGAAAAGGAACTTTCTCACACTGGCTCAAAATGTTGTTCATTTCCATTAGTCAAATAAGCTATACAAGGGCCACAAAATGATGTGATACTTATTCACTGGGCAATAGACATTATTAAGCTCTATCATTTCTTTACCGTAATGTGAGTGAATCATAATCTCTGAAGATATGATATGCCAATATGGCCAAACAATGAAATATTACTGATGCTGTTGGAAATCAGAGAATATGAGATGGAACAAGTGTGATGGGGAGCTTATACCATTTTATCACAATAAACGCTTTTCTTCCTTTGACCAACGTAAGACTTAGCATTTCGGTAAATTCTTTATGCTTTGAAAGAACAAGACTTCAGTCTTTAAAATCACAGACTGTAGGAAATGAAGCTGCAAGTCATAACTCAAAATTGATGTGTCAATAAACCTAGGAATTAAAGGGGAATTTGAAAGCCTCCTCTAGAGAGCCAAAGCAGGTTTGGCAATTAGTCAAAATTCGAGATAGTAAAGTTGTACTTGTCTATCTACCTACATACTTTATTTCAAAAAAATAGAATGCAGAAACTTACAGACATTTCATATTTTGCTGAGAAACAGAAGTATATGCCTAAGGCTGAACCAGGCAAAGACAATCTAACACATTTGTACTCAACAAGCCTTAACGTGTTATTAGTGTTGGTTTTGCTAAGTGACATACAAATGGTTGCTCTTTACCAGTAAGTTGGTATTTTCAAGGTAGTTCTCATGTTGGTTTTCATTTTAGGCCCAGAATTCCAAGTCTTCATGTCAAAACAATACTGATGCTTGTTTATACCCAAAGTGAAAGATTTCCTTCTTTTGCCAATGGTCCATTTGAGGCAGATTTTTATATTATAGCTTTAAGAGAAGTACAGTCACAGAAAATACTGTCTTTAATGTCTGAGCAAAGATGAACTGAATGTTTTTAAAATGAACTGAAAGATCTCAAAGTAGATTTAGTAATTCTTACTCATTCAAATTTCCAGTTTTTAAGCTCAATAAATCTCTGCAAGTATCTTCCTTTGTCACTACCAGAAGCCTTGGTAATTTCAATTCTGGATCATGCTGAAGATATATTACAGACCAATGCTTTGCTAGGACCTGAACTGAAGAGAGCCTGGGATGTACCCCTTTCCTTTCCTGCAGTAAAAACTCCAAAACACCCACAAGACTCACTCTTCAAAACTATGTTTTACCAGAATGCAAAACAAAAAGTTGAAGACCTTCAGCATGCACATCCCTGCCTATGCTCCCACACCAACCTGGTATATTCAGTTCCGAATAGCCTACATGCCTTCCTCCTCCCCAGGAAAGTGTATTTCTTTCCACTGCCTCTGAGGTATGGCATTGGGTCTAGTCCCTGCTGCAGGCAGATCTCCCGTTCTCCTCAGGCATCCCCCAGTTTGTACTGGTGCTTGTTTGTCTCTCGTTCCCTGACACTGCTGGGACACCGGGACTTTATCCAAACTAAGCAGGGGCAGCTGCTCTCAGGGGAAGACTAACCTTCCCCTCTCCAGGTCCACTCAGGCCAGAGAGCAGCAACCAGAATAAAATCCTTCTTTTCTGCAAGATTTAACAAAAATACCCTAAATAGTTCTGCTCTTTCACAGTTAGTCCAATTTCTCTCCTTATACAGGAGCACTTAAATAAGTGACAATGTTATTCTCTAAGATGGTATTGGTTATTCCATCGCTACCTAATAATGTACAATCCCAAAGCTTCAAGTTACATACAGAAAAGTCTTTTTGAACTAAGTATTTTATGAGTGCTCCTTGACAAATGATAACAACTGTACTTCTTACCATGAGGTATACTATGGCTTTTATTATGGCTTCTGACAATAAGAAATTCAGTACATTTAGTAAAAAAGGCAACCACTGCTAAAGAAATCATAAATATCTTCATTCATCTGCAAACAGGGATGAACACTTAATAAATTTTACAGAATTCTTGTGATCTTAGGCTTTGTTTTTTCTATTTTTCGCTTTAACGTATATTTTATCACTTTAAAAATATTTCCTATTAAAGCTAGATTTAAAGTGCTCTTTTTTGTTATCCCACGCTTTTATTTGATTTTGGCCAAATTTGTACCAAGGCTGACACTTACGGGTTAGTTCAAAATATGAGATACAGTTACACAACTGGCTACAGTTTTCATAGTTAACTCTGGTTTACTTTGTTTCCCCAATTTTCTTCCCATTCCCGTACTATATAAGGTTTTTCTCCCCCTTTGCCTAATATTTTCTTTGTATACATACTTTTGCCATCTTTTCCAGTATGCCTCCTCTCTTCCTTATAGTTTTCCAACTCCCAAATTCCAACCTTGGGAATATCCATTACTCCATCCTCTCCTTCCTTTTTCCCATACTCGGTTTCTTCCTACTTTGTCTTTGACTCCTTTTTTCTTCAGATGTGCCTGCTAATATGTCCAATGCTTCTTGCACTCCAAACTGGTCCTGCCTTCACCCCCTCCTCCAGGATTCATCAGTCACTGCCTATATTCACAAAGATAACTTAACCCCTCTCTCACAGTTGGACAACCGCCTTAGCATATCCTGCATCCACACAGGAGAGTCTTCAACTTGCTTCAGACCTGACTTCCAGAACTGAAGTTCTGGAAACCTGGGGAAAACACTCAAGAGCACTGTCCTAGCACATGACATACTGTCCCACAGGACCAGTAGAGAAGCCAGGACCTAAGTGTCAAGAAGAAGGGGATTCTCCTAGCTGCACTAACTACAAAGCACTGCTAATGCTGTCAGGCAGAGGGAATGGTGGGGATGTCCTCACGTATGGTGTAGACACACACCAACCTATGCAACCTGAGATGAGCGAGCCAGCAAGCTGCTGCTGAATAGCGAGACTGAGGACGTGATGTCTGTGGGTGGGAGTGTTATATCCCCAGATGATAAAGCACATTTGCCAGTGGCTTGAGACAAGACTTGATTTTGGCAGCCAGCCTCACAAGGTGTATGGGGTAAGATTCTGCAATGGTAACTCATTTCTTTTTTCCAACAGGGAAATAGCGTTACCTTACCAGAGTGGTACAGTATCGTCTGGCATTTCAGTTAAGGACTATGATAAATGTGCTTTTTCTCTTCAGTGCCCTTTACTCACACATAGACTGTTAATGACTTTATCTCCTAAATCTATTACCTCACAGCTTAGACAACTGGTGCAAACCCCTTCAGTGTTCTAGAGGTGACAGCACAATCCCTAATAAAGCAACACAAAAAGTCCAAAACAACCCTCCAAAAGCAACAAAGCAAGAAATCTGGCACAGGAGGACCTAAACACCAGATATTCAAAACATACCTTTTGGCTATACTTACACCTAGTGTCACGAGCAAACAAATCTCAAAAGAAAACTGGCTGGTTGGATATTAACGATCCCTGTTTCAGGCATGTGGAAGAAAAAAGCCTTGTGCAGGGAATCCCTTAAGGAGGAAGAAAGACAAGCTAATGCCAAAGACTTTTATTTCCTCTCACCTTGTATTAGCCTGGAGTAGTGAGTTGTATACTATGGCCATTATCAAGGTGCAGCAATGAAGTTGCCTGTCAATGAATGGCAACATACAAGAACTAAGATGACTTTCACCTTCTTATACTGCTCATGAACCTCCATTCATCTGGAACTAATGTGTGAAAATATGACTAACTTGTCCTTTAAGTCACGGTGTTGTATTTCTTCCTGTTCAATGTAAAAACGGTGGTGGACAACATTAGGAAGGATCAACAAATAGCTTTCAGAAATCTGATTGTCAGACTATTTCAGTGTTCTTTGTTATATACTCTGAGATTTATCCCCCCAGTTATACACCATACTACTTAGATCCATTGGTATGCATGCAGTGCTAAGAAGCCGTACTTATTCTCAGTGCCAAAAGTAAACACTGAAATCAGTGACATTGTTGATTATTTAGAAGAAAAAAAACCCCAACTATAAAAGAACAAAGATAATGAAATGAAGTTAAAATAGCCCAAACTAAACCAATCCATTTTTAAATTCTGAATTTATTTTGACAAATTTCCAATAAGCATTATCAATCATGTGAATAACAATTCAAAAGGATAGAGGTTTTGTTAGCTGTGTATTTTCTTACTACTTTTATATTCCTTTTATATCCTAAAAATAGATTTTATTCCTGGTCCCTCACTAGTATGCAAATTTCTACCAGAATCAAGTAATCAAGTAACACACATAGCAGGACAAAACATAAAAAAATCTCTGAAGTAGGGTAGCATTCTTTTTTTTTTTTCCTGCAACTAAAACCATTCTTCACAATTGCTCAGAAAACAAGAGAAAGTCCATTAGAATCTTCAGACTCTTAACAAAGACTCTTGGCTAATGTTACCGGTCTAAAAAGGAGATAAGCCGTATAATTTTACAGGAAGCAACCCACTGAATCCTTCAGCAAACACAGCTTGGCAATCTATCTTCAATTCAAAATAATGAGGTGGCAGGAGTGTGATGGAGAAATAAGTCTTCGAAAACATCACGTAAGGGAATCCAGCTGTGCTTGTATAGTTTCCAGCTATTTAAAGGAACAAAAAAGAGAGAAAAAACTCCACTCATATAAAATGTTGTTTAGAAACACGCAAACAGAAAAAAACCCCACATTCCAGTATCTTCAACTATGCATACTAAATCTATTCACATAGCAATAAAAAAATCCTGTACTCATGAATATTTGTTTTTACATGAAGCTATTAGAATTCATTGCTGCAGTTTAAATATTCAAATTTTAAAGAAACAGTTGTCTAAATACTGCCTTTTTTACATGCACAGATGTTTTGCTGTGAATTTCCAATGCATAGTAACAAGGTAAAAAAATAGAGTTCATTTTGACTGGATTACGAGCCTGGCATTTCGACTGAAGACATAACACAAAGATGCTCTTTCCAGAGAGCTCCTCATTGTTAATCATCAGCTACTCCTCTCAATCTAACCGCCAGGTATGCTTACAATGACCCAAGCCCTGCCTATTCCAAATTTGAGTGTGCAGACTCTTCTTGAAAATGCTTTATGTGATCAAACAAATCCAACAGCCTTAATTAAAGTTGGATCCATTTTCCTTCCAGTTTCATTAGATTTAATTCATATAAGCAACACTTCCTACTGAGCAGCATAAGGTGTTTACAAAGAAACTATAGTATTGTAAAATCTACAGACCTTGTTATAGAACTCAAACAGCTCCTGATGACTAAATTCTACAAACACTTTCTTCATGTTCTGTGAAGGAAAAAGAAAAAAAGGAAGGAATAAGCATACTTTTTTCTCTTTTTGGTATTCATTCCAATAATTCAGAATGTGAGATTAAGCTGTGTGAAAGATAATGGTTGAACAGTTAGTCTTCCTTCCCTTCACTACAATGTCCCTCATATATGCATATTCCGTTTCAGTGAAGAATTCAAGTCTACAGGTATATCTATTCTCCTGCTGTGAAGAATAATAATGAAATATCCTATGAAAATGATTTTGTTACCTTATTTTTAAGTCAGATAAAAATAAAAGATTACATTCATCTTTCTCAGCAGTCCATCCAAGATCTGGTAAATACCATTACACAATGACAAAGTCAGTAGTGTATTTGATTGAATTTGCACAGCTATTAATGTACTGCACCGGCACAGAGCTAATACTTCCATTCATTAATCAAACAGTTATGATCTTAGCATACTGACACTGCTATAGGCATCTATGCACAGATTCAGCCTAAGTTAACAATTAGCACAACAGCTTCAAAGCAGTGCTTAAACACTAAAAAAGCAAAACAACACAACTGATGGAAACTACTGTGGATAAAACAGATGGTGGTAATAATCCTCTGCATGCATGTGCTGATGTCTGTGGAGATGGGGGTTAAATGAAAATTTCTGTCCTGCTTAACTCACTTGCAAGAAGCAGGTAGTTTAATGCCTGCTACTTTCAATCACAATACAGATCTATCCAGACTGTTTCTAGCCTTATTCCTTCTCCTTCGCTTTGTCACCTTACTTCTTTTAAAATAAATTCCTAACTGTTGCTGCACATTCTCTGTGTTGTTGCTAGACTTTCCAAGGCTTGGAGGCATTCCTGAGGATAACAGCTGCAGTTCCATAAACACTAACAAGGCTCTGTGAAAACTGAATCTGTGGACACCTCTACTCACAAAATATTATCAGCTGAAATAACGTACACATGGTAGTTTTATTTAACTGGTATCAACTTCATGTACCACTTAAATCAGCAGAAGAATGCTTATTTATCAGTTCAGCTTAAATGAGCAAGGATACTTTCGCATACAGACACGGCTGTGGGCCAGATTCTGTGTGCTCTCATACCAATGCAAGCCGCGACTTAAGTCAAATAATGCTGCTGAATTTGGCGCACCAAATACACAAGAGCAGCAGAAGCCCTGGGAACTCAGGATAGGTACTGCCTGGTGCCTGCTCCTCAAAAGGAGCTGTAAGACACAGGAAAGGGATAAAATGACTGGGGCCAGCCTGTCTGGTGCAATTCCTCCTCCCCGCTCTGCAGACAGAAGGATCCTTTCCAACAATTTCAGGAAGGCTACAAAAGCCTAGAAAAGGACCAGTGATTTGCATGAGAGACCAATCTTCCCCCTCTGGGAAGGAACAATGTAATTCTGGGAATCGTATGGTGAATACAAAATAAAACTACCAGGACAGCAGTTCTCTTTGCCATGACTCCAGCTGATCCTCCCTCCAAAGAGCATAATGCCGTGACAGGGAAGTAAAAGCATTTTTAAAGGGTTTCTAACAGCTAGGAAACAAAGAGAAAGCAAACAAGTGGTTTCTTCAGAAAAGAAAGGGGGTAGAGGAAAGAAGAAAGATACACTAATAGCAAATGGATCTACCCATTTCAGCCTGGATGTTTGTTTGGCAGTTGCCGTTCCAGAAGGATTTTGCTGTTTGAATGGAAGGAAGCGAAACTGAAAAGAGGAGGTTCAGAATAAAAGGAAGATATCATATATCTTAAAGTTTATCAGCCACAATGAATAGCCAGGGTCATCTCTTGCATGGTTTCTGGCAGAAGAGTCTGCTGGATTTCGATACAACAGTTTTGCAATGCCTCCAGAGAGGGGCAGTGGGTCTGTGACACCTCCAACCACCAGATCTTACTTCTCCAAGCTCTATGTCTCATTCAAGATGGGCATCTTCTGGTACTACTTCAGATCAGCAAGCAAGATCAACTTCTCACAAACACACACACACAAAAGAAACTGAAAAGCTTGTCTTTCATATTTGCCTCTAACTACATTAATTACTGTAAGTTACAAGATAGAGTATACAAATGAAAAAAAGTGTGGTCCTTTTAATTCTGGGAGGTTTTTATACTAAAAAAAATCACCATGCTTTATGAAAAGGCTGAGATCTCTTTTCCTATTATTATTTAATAATCATAGTCTGATAACTAAGACAAAACTTATGTTGCATTGTGGCAGGCAAATGTCTGTGGAGATCTAAAAGAAAGCATGCTATGTCAGGCTATGCTTCTGATCTGGAGGTGGGGGTGGGAATGTCGATGGGAGAGAGGATTTTACAATCTTTTATGAAATATGTTGTTTATCTGCACTTAATCCTCTGCTAAAACAGAACTGTTTCTGTGTGTAAAAACCTGGTATATCTACTACATCAATTCAGGAGAGAGCACTGTCACAAAAAACTGTGCAGAAGTGTGGCACCAGTTAAAAATGTTATTTTTACAATATTAAATTTCTCACTAGTATGAGTCCCTTGAGGAAGGTGCCAAACTATCATTGTTACGTGATCAGGAGTTCCTATATAGACCACAAAACCATATCAAATCATAACTAGCTCCCTGCGAGAAAAAGCTACGTCTGAGCAGGCTGATGGCCCCCCATTTTTAGCTGAGATATCTATTATTTACTTATTTGCTTTATTCTGTGTGAACACAAACTGTAATTAAAACAATGTGTCACAGGACTAGGTTACCAGCCAGTTCTTTAATTACTCAGTAAAATAGTATTAAAAATGACTGTATAGATAGAATATTACTAAAGCCCCCACAGTAGGCAAATTCCTAATGTACTTTATGGAATTTTGCTCAGATAAAGATAGAAAATTACAAATGGCAATAATTTTTCAACCATAACTAAAACATAGGATAAAGAAAATCACTTTCAGCTTACTGACTTAATTAAATGTCACTGTGTGCAGATAGAGTCTCAGCCTATTTACGAAAAGTGCAGCTAAGCTGCCTTCTTTTATCTACACATACAGGTTTTCAGATGTTGTCTCTGACCTAGTATGTGTTTCCCAGAATGTAAATAAGAAAACAGTAATTTGCTGGATGTCTAACTTCTTTCTTCCTTCTATCAAGTATATAATTCTCTTTTCTTCTTTCCTGATAAATTTCTTCCCATTCCTCACCTTCACTCTACTCTCTCCCTCATTTCTGGCATCTCATTTTCTCTTTGCTGTTATCATCTTCATGTGAAAGAAAACTAAACAAGAGTAACCAGAAAACTAAACTTAATTTACTCCCATTGTCATACTCAGTCACTGTAATATTTTTTGTAATTACATCCCAAACTTTGTCGCTGTGGCAGAAGTAGTCCTAGCTCCTGCTTTTAAGAGTTTTAGCCTTGAGGGTGACAGCTTCATAGCATCAGAGAAACATAGTTGAAGATGTTATTCTTATGAAGACAAAGAAATCTCTAGAATACCAAACGTTCATTCTTTGGGCAGCTTTGAAAATGTGGAGACAGGCTTTTTGTCTGATTCAATACCCATGAAGAGTGGCAGAGACAGCACTGGAGTGATATGCTCAAGGAGCAGCATCTTCAGCTAAACAAAGTTGCTGTTAAGTTCAATGTGCTCATCTTCTGTTAAACACGACAGAGCATTGCATTTACTACTGGAAAAGTCTGCGTGAATTGCAGGTGTCGCCCAAGACAAATATTTACATCCCTCTGAATCCATTGCAAGGAATATGGTAATAAGTTTTCTGAAACGTATGGTTTAACACATTTGGCCACATATCACTACTGAATGTATTTTTAAGTGTTAAAATTAAATTTTAGTGCCATTTGGCCTTTATAGATCTGGATGGAATCTGATTCCATTCTACCTCTTCTCTCACCCCAGGGTTGTATCAATTTACAATTTACAGCCTCCTGAGAACTTCTGTGAAATTCTAGGAAGTTTAATTGATTAAGATTGTTTTCTCCCCTTACATACCTTCTCATTTATTGTCTGGTATCATTTTAAAAAACGTAACATCTTCACCAGCCTCTAAAACAGCTGTTCAAAACCAAATTTCCTTTGGGGAGGAAAGAGGGGAGAGAAGGGAAAGGAAAATGAAGATAAAAACTTTCTGCTCCCAGTCAACATTAATATGCTATCCTATCCAAAACAGCCATTTTGAATGTATGGCTAATTCTACAAAATAGCCACAATCATTTAATATACACTTAGCTTACAACCACCACACAAACAATCAGGCAAATTTTTAGCTGAACATGATCATCAGCATAAAATGATGAAGATTCATCTACACAAGATGTAAAAGAGTCTCCGATTCCCCATCGCCTCAGCTAACAATTTATTTTAAACATGAATACCTTCTTTCTGTAAAACGTTTCTGTGGAAACCATGCAAAAAGTATGTCTCCTTAAAATACTTCAGAAAGCAGAGGCAAATTCCTTGTTATAATAAAAGGATTTGGTTTGGGTTTTTTTGTTGTGGGTTTTTTTTTTTTTAAATCCAATGCTCTAGATAGTTCTATTTTAAGGTACTACTGCAAAAGGCTTTATTACTAATGACAGAGTTTTGCAACCTTCTTTATTGCCCAGCTGTATTCCACACGTTTAACTCCCAAACCCATGCATAAGCATAGAGCAAGGCACTAGGAGTTATAAATAAAAGACAAACTTCTGGTTTTAAAGCTAACTTGAATATGAAAAATTGATATTGCTGTAATAGTACTCAACTGCAAAGCTGTAACTACTTTACGACGTTGCAAAATAAATGCCAAGTATTCTGAAGCAAACAGATGGAGGGACAGGCTGGTTTGTATATCTAAATGTCTATTGATAATGATAATGTTCTATGACTGAGCACATATAAAAAATTACAGTATATCAGCGAAGTTTGTTAACAGTAACTAGCTGAAGCAACACATAACCCAGTCTCCATACTCTAATATAACCTTTAATACGATCTTGAGCCACATCTCAATTAAGTTTAAGAGAAGAATATTTTCACATTTGCTTTCCATTCCCCTATTTATTCCTATTGGATATCCTTAAAATCTCAGATGTAATGGAAGGATATGGATAATTAAACTAATCACTTTATGGCTAAATTCAGATGCATTCCTAAACAGACCCCAGCTGATTCTTAGTAGCCTACATTTCCCTCTGGACCTATCAGTGTCTGTGCTACATCAATTCAGACTTCCTTTAAATTTCCTTGGACCCAGGAGAACTATGCATTCGCTTAAGCACTTAGAGGTGGGAAGAGGGTCCTAAGTTGTATCTCACAGAATTTATCAGCAAGTTTAAGCTGCTTGGTCAGAAAGATGAATTGTAACATGGTAAGAAAAGCAGATGCATTAAAAAAGGCCAGTATCACTTAAAAGCACACCTGTTCCTTAACTCTCTGCACATAAGAGACAGCAATTAAGACTTCTTTATATTCTTACAGCAGTAGATGGATATAATTCAGCTAAGGGATTCAGCAGAACACAGGGAGTTAAATACCTGCCTATATATTCCTAATTACACTTCTTTCACATCATCAGAAAATGTGACCTTCAAACTTCATTCTTCTTCCAAGCTTATTTCCATTTGGAATACCAAATAATTATTTTTGTAGAGAAAAAAAAAATCGTGCCGTATGACTGAATTACATGCATTTTCAAGTCTCAGTGTGCAACTGGTATAAAACAGAACATCTTTTATACTAACCCCCTCTCTTTCCCTGATCGATATGTTAACATTTAGTTTGTACGCACACCACATTCTACCTTTCAAAGTTGCATTTCTTTTTCATATAAGCTTAAGAATTTCAAATTCCCTGTGGTATTTATGGAGGTCAAAATCAGCAGCATACTAAGGCTGTCTTTCCCTCCCTTTGCAATGTACTTGTAAGCTCCCTACCCAAAGTTCTGTGTTGATTCCTGAGATCTAATCAACATGTTACTGGAAATTGATGGTTTGGAGATACATACAGATAATCTTACTCCAGCAGATACAGGATCATCCAAGCATGTTTTCATGGGAAGTGCCTAGAATAAATTCATTGCCCAGTCTGGTCATGAGCCAACAGACTCTGCAGGCATTTGGAGACCCGCAGAAGACCTGACATACTTCAAACAGCAACAAGAACTGTCAGTCATTTCCATTTTCACTGCTCCTGTTCCCTTCCACCCTCATGAAAATATCCATTACAGGCTGGATGAACTGGTGGAAAGCTACAGAAAAGAAATGGGACACAACTATTAAAAAGACCACATAGGGTAGGAAGATCACAGATCATTAGAGGCAGACAGGCCCCCTTCTTCACAGTAGGGAAGAAAAATGTTTTTAAAACTGAGACAATTATCTGGAAACAAAGAACTAGAGTTTTCACCTCAATACACCTGTCAGAGTAAATGCCACCTTGCTAAAGAAAAGGGAGATGGCAAAGCATTTTTTTTTCCCAACAGCTGTATCCAGGCAGAGGGTTCCTTTGCCTTGAATGTACTAAGAATTTATATTCCCACAAATAACATTATTAGGTTGGTTGGTCTTTTAATGATACTTTTGCCTGGAAAACCTCCCAAGAACAGAAATCACAGTCACTTCTGTGCAAAGATTACGTTAAACATACTTTTACAAAAACATCACAGTGAACAAACACTGTGCTTTTTGGGGAAATAGGTGGTAAATTTCTATCAGTGTGTGCCTATCACAAGAAATATTTAAAAGCAGGTCTTTTGTATTGATACCTTCCTGTATGTTCTGCTTACGGAAAATGGCTCACAGAAGATCTATTGAAAGGCTGACTTCCTTCTATGCCTGTTCTGTATTTTGTACATACCTTCACATGCCTTTCCTTTCTTTGGAGACAACTATACACAGCAGAAGTTCATTATTGATTCCTCACTAGTCTCCACATGGGATCAGTCACTAACAGCATAAAGCATCCATCCACACAAATGTGTCATTGTAATTTCAGGATTCAGCAGGAAAACATGTAGGTATAATTTCCAAATACAGTATCCAGGAAAAGATGTATTTGTAATTTGTTAGTTTCATTCACTAATAGGCCACCACACAATTACCAAGAATACCACTGATTAATCTAAGGAACATAGGTCCTAATAATGACAACTTTCCTATTTCATCTCTCACCCAATTTTGCAAATTATACTGTACTCCTAATACTGTAGAAAGCTCTCTGAAGAAGCAACATCACTAAAAGTTTAAAATGAATAGACCTTTTCTTCCTATTAAATTTCACTGTATCAAGTACGGTATAAAGAGTCTCTGGGAAAGCATGTACACCCTAATTGTTGCATATTACTTATACAGTGTACAGTCTGTAACTATCAGAATACAACTTTCTTCTTTAGGCGGAACTCTACTTTGATGACTGAGTAATTTTATTCCTGAGAAGAAATTAAAGTATTTGATCTTTCACATTTTGGTACAATTTATTTGGCACAGAAATTATGATATAAAAAAAAAATTAAGTTCATGAACACTGCAAGGAAACACAGGGAGTTACAACTCTGTTTCATTTATTTCTACCAGGGCTATCATCTAAGTCTTCAAACACCATGAAGACCAGTGAGCTCACACTTCCATTCTAAAGATATCTCACATCAAGACTGACACAATAGTCTTACATTCACCTTGAATGATAAGGAATTCACCTTTCTTCTCATGCTTGTACTCGTAGAGAACTACTGCTGAAGAAACAGAGAGCCCAGCAGTAAGCACACTGGCTCCAGAAATGCTTTCAAGCTTTTCTGACCTCACGTTTGCCGAATTTGATCACAGCCAAATTCATTTTTTACAAACTACACGTGAAAAAGATGTCACATAGGCATGGTTATGAAGTATTTCCACTATTGTACTCAGGAAATAATCCAATTCTAGGAAGCTAACAGAACTATGTGTAAATATTAAGTGCAACATTAGGCTAGCATTGGCATCTGAAAACTTAAGATTATGGACTCAAATGGCAAACATTGCAACTTGGGTAAGTATCTTAGGACAGTGAAGCTCAGCCCTATAGCATCGAAGGCAGACTGAGATAGATTTGTATGCAGATATACAATGGTCAAAATCTCCTGCAGCAAGGAGAGCAGCTCAACAACACGGACAGAGTGTTTCAGAGAGCTTCTTACACAGCTTGCTTGTAGGTGATGTGATTAACATGGAGTTGCAAATCCTTTATGTTCAAATCAGACACACATCTAATGTAGCTTCTGAAGAAAGCTGGACTTAGAGAAAGCTCGAATTGTGATCCAAACCGCTCAGGATTTGGTCTCAATTAAAAGTCAGACAAAAGCTCCTGTTGTCCAGGGGGAGAAACTTGGGTTATTGTTGTCTGCATCCACATCTAGAGCAACTGCTCTGACAGGAATTTTAGATGGTGTAGTCATGCAGATGAGTAACACTTTAAGAAGACTTTAGATTAATAGAGGAAGCTGGCATCTTTTCTTTGCTTCTGAGCCTACGTGGTTCAATAAGATACTGCAACACTGCATTGTTTTACCATTGAAGGCCTTTCTTCACCACCAGAAAACCTGAAAGTATCAATTGTTTCTACTGAGGCACAAGAAAAGAGGCTGGATAAAAGATGTCAGCAGCAAGAGGAAAGATCTAAGGAAGCTCAGATCCACGTGAAATCAATGTAACTGATGTGAAAAAACCCTTTCAAAAAATCTGCTTAAATATTTACAAAATGTCAAGATTAGATAATCTGTAAATTAGTTCTTTTGTTTGGGATGAGTCATTCAGAGTATCACCAATTTGGATTTTGTTAGGCAGACAGGTAAAGATAAAATGTTTGGGGTTTCTTTCTGTGCTAAAAGGGTGTTAGTGGCTGTCAGCAAGAATATCTCTGATCTCCAGTGGGCAAATCATTCCAGCAGGTAGCAACTGGGTGCTTGCACACAAGTCTCAGCTGCTGAAAGAGACCAGAAAGCTATGTGGGAGTGAGGGATGTTAACTAGCAGTCTAGTCCCCAGCAGGATCAAAGACAGAACTCTTAGGGAATGAGATCGTTTGTGAAGTAATGTATATTTTCTTTTTTTTTTTTTTTTTAATTTAGGAAGTCACCCACTATTTTTACTGTATTCTAAGAAATAGAACAGATGTGCAGCTTTTGTTACAATACTCACAATTTACAAATAAATGCCAGACCTCTAGCCAGGAGTCCTTGAACCTGGGCTACCCATTTGGATCAAGGACATACCGATGTCGGAGTGTGCTGAAACAGACATTGCCACCCTGACACAAGCAAACACCAACCTTTCTCAGGCAATACGGCACAGTGCAAAAGTGGAAGAGGTCTTTAAAAGCAAAGTTTTTCAAATTAGACAAAAAAGCTTTTCCTTTTTACAAGGATAAAAAAAAAAAAGACTGGGTGGTCTTTTCTGATTATGACTCTGCAACCACTTATTATGAAGCAATCCACCAACAACTTTTCTTTGTCAGTTTGTTGCTGAAGGTTACACATGTTCTAATGGTGCAAAAATTAGCTATTTTGGATTTTAGACAATGTAATTTCAGTGATCTTCTTGCTTTGTTACTTTTGCTGAAAAGTTATTTAAAGCTTGATACAGTGTAGTGTGAATTCTCACTGCTTACAAAGAAAAGTGGACAAAGTGCTAAGGACAGAAAGTACTGCAAGAGCTGTGTAAGTGTTTTCACATTCAGTGAAGATGAAATCAAACCACTCACCCACAGTTTCCTTCAAAGCTGGAATATGAATGTAAGTATGTAGGTAATACCCTCTCAGGGAAGAAAAAAAACTTTTGGCTAACATAAGCAATTTGAAAGAGGGTATGAAATCCTTTTTTATTTTCTTCAAGTCTGTGCTATTGAATTACAGTTCATGCAGGTTGCTTTAAAAGAGAGTGAGCAATGTGAAGGAATACAGTACTAGATTTGGATTATTCTACAGATGGCTGGAGTACAATGCAGTACTCAGGCTGGCTGCAATGGTTCCAGTGAGTATCAAAACCAAGATACTTTCTATGTTTTTCTCTCAAAACAAATCCATTTAGCTCCAAATTAATTACATTTTTCTCTTTCAAGCCAGCATTGCATGATGCAAAACTGAAATGATAATGAAAGGAATAAAAAGTGATATTATATGGTGTAACCTTTTCCTAAAGATAGACATGAAATTAATATTTAAACTATGCTTAATGTCTTTCAGATTTTTACCTTTTCAACATACACATTTTTCGAAGGGAAAAATGGAAAAATAAGGTCTTACAAGTCTTACAAGGTTGGATGGGGCTTTGAGCAATGCGATCTAGTTACAGATGTCCCTGCCCATGGCAGGGGGGTTGGGCTAGCTGGTCTTCAAAGGTCTCTTCCAACCCAAACAATTCCATGATTCAAAGATACATGTCTTCTTAACATGAGTCATTATTTTACAGACAAAAATACATTTTAATACTTGTATTACAATATTCAGACAAATCAGAATGATGTCAGTTAATACTGAAATAGCTTGGGTTTAATATTGACTTTCAATATGTTCAAATCCAAAACAGCTAGATTTTCTCTTCTTAAGACATAAATAATGAGGTGATGGTAAAGGGAACAACAAAGAAGAATGATATGCAGGTATGGTAGGTTAAAAAAAATTGATTTCTAACCTGACATAATGATACATACAATGTTACATATATAAATGCAGTTTTTACATATACCTGGGAGTTTAGCTTAAAGAGAGAAAGAAGAATATGATGGTGAAGAGTTCTGCCAGGGAACCATTAATAGCTGCTTTTCCGCTGGCTAGATGGGGACAGTTACGTCTGGCTTTCCTTTACACAGCAGAAATAATATTTTCCAACAATCTCAGGGAAAACCTACCTATCTTAAACCCACTGTACGTTCTACCATATTCTTGGTTGTTATATGCCTTTAGGGTATGACTATCCAAGTACAGTAAATTGCTTTGTCATGATTCACATATTCTTCTATTTAAAGCAAGCTTTTGTGTTTTTTGCACTTTTTTCCCCAAGAAAAATGAGGAAGTAAGGGGGACTGAACTATCTCAAGTTCAAATGAAGCACACATCAGAGACAAAATGGAGACTCTAGACTTAGTTGATTTCCTCCTATTTAGTACCAAAGCAGTGCTCTAGTTGCATTCAATGTGTAAAACTGTGCACCGACTGGGAGAAAAAATGAATTGGGAAAACAAATGGTTGACAGATGAACTGATGAACCAGAAAGATACCCTGATTAACGTGCTCAGGTACTCGGCTGAGGCCTCAGGGTGATAGCAGTCTTATGAAAAAGCGTATTAAGAGTATCTCTTACTGGTGAGTGACAGAATTAACAGTTAAACACACACTAAAGGGAGATGCCATTAGATTCCAGGCATGAAAAAAGTTTTGTGACTGCTGAAAAGAGAGTAATTCCACAACCCTACGCAGAGGAATGAATTACCAAAATTGCAAACCAGTTGCTTTAATGAGAACAAACAGTCCGATATGCTTGGGACCATTATTTTAAAAGGATTAAAGCACTATTGTGTAGAAGAATCAATTCTATTTGGATTGTTTTGTTTATCTTGGAGATAAACAGATTAACTTGTCTGCAACCATAAACTAGTCAGAATTCTGGTGGTCAGGCAAAGGCAGTGTGGGATCAGAGGGTGTCTAAGCATTATGTAGATCCGACAGTTAATTTGACAATTGGCAATCCAGCTCTCAAACTGATAAATGCAATACTTGGTTTTTTGTGGCATTGGTTTTGCTAAAGCTGAAGCCTACAGAGAAATTAAAATCTAAAATGTTACAACATAGCCCGAGACTGCAAGAGGAAGGACCAACTGAATAAAGTGCATCCCCATATCAGCAAGAACTTTGGTAAATATACGAAGTGAGTTTTTGTATTTGAACTGAAATGTCTCTCCAGGAACTGTTCATGTTTTCTGTGTGCTGAAAGTATTGAAATGTGAAAGTAAACACATGGGAGGTCAAAAGCTGCAAGCCATTCAACAATAACTATGCTTGGTACAGCAATGAATGAATGCTTTTGGATACTGAAGATCCAGAAAGAATTTCCATTCCTTTTTTCTTTGGGAGCTAAAACTTTTCCTTCTGAACTTCTGAAATACACTGTTCAATAGTTTTCCATGCAAGACAAGAGACTTCTTGTCTTAAAACATATCCCATCATATGAGGAAGAGAAGAGAGCATTTACCTCTGTTAGCAAGAACACAGCCATCAGGCAGAGTGGAGTGATTCTCCTCTGCTTAGCACTCGTGAGGCTTCATCTGAGACACTGCATCCAGTCCTGCACACCCCCAGTACAGAACAGATGTTAAGAAACTGGGGGGAGTTCAGCATCATCTGGATGGTTATCATCTGGATACACCACATGTGAAGAGATACTAGGAGAAGTTGGTTTGCTTAGTTTGAAACTGAGTTAAGAATGGGGAATCTAATTGCAGTCCTACCTATTTTAGCATTGAATTGTACCTCTACAACAGGTGATTTTAGTTTATCTTGTTAAGGATTACAGATCTTATCTGTTTAGAGAGCCCACCTCATAACAAAGAACGATATTTGGTAATAAATAATACCCATCCCTTAGCTGAAGAGTTGATAAGGAATACAATTTCAATCCATCCATGAGGATTCAATTTCTCTGAATATTTTTCGCAGGAAGTCTACCCAAATGAAATCCCCAGAAGTTGGCAATCAGGCCTTTTAGATGGCCACTGTTCTTCTTCACTCTTAGAAGACATGGAACTGGATGCACAAGTAATTTCAATAGATATTGGCTGATCAGCAGTGACAGTAGCCAGAAAGATGATCTAGATGATCTACTACTTGGTAGTAGGCCAGTAAAATTCACAAGTGACCAGGCTGTTGAATGGTCAATCTTGGGATCCAAAGACTTTGCTGACCTCTTGCTTGTCCACCACCACCAGTTTAAAAGTGCTGCAACTGGAGTCTGATTAATGATTTGTAAACAATGCAAAAGTATCCCAGCACAATCTCCAATAGCTCTGAAACTTTAAAAAGAGTATAAAACATCCATAAAGAGCAAGATAGGACTGAATACCCAAAGAGTCTGGAGCTCTTGGATAAAAAATTGCCGCTATTAGCCAGTTACGCCTCTAGACACGACCATTCAGACCATCACCTAGCCATAGGGCTCCTGGTGTAGAATCAAAATGCTGTGGTCAGATGATACAAGGTGCTAGATTCGCTTCAACTGTTAAAATGTGTTTAATAGAAAATCAACAGGTTAATTTTGCATTAGCAGTTGCATAGCCCATTCTCTCAGAATAAAGACAGCATAAAAACACAAGGCTGGCACAAACTCTGTATTAGTTGCATCTATTCGAGATAATGTGAGTGGCAACTGTATACCCAACATTACAATTCTTCTGTGAGCAATCCGGTAGTGCAGAGATACAGTATTAATGATTGTGAAATCATGGCTAGACTCCATGGCGTAAACTTAGTTGTGAAACCAGAAGAAATTAGACTTAATTTCTTCTCCAGCTACTGACTGGCTGTGAATTGAACTGAAAATGCTATTTACAGGCCAGTATGTGGCAATATTTCCAAGCAAACAAGAGTGAAGAGGTGAAGATAAATATCAAAATGGGGCTGTAAATTACCTTGCTGAAAGCTCTTACCCAAAAGCTCCCTGGAATATTTCACTACTGTAAAGCCATACCACAAGGAATCTCATAGGGCATTATTCAGATCATAATAATAATGGTTATGAGAAAATGATGCATTTCCTACACTTCTGTTTAATGCAGCATGGCATCATCTCCTTAGTAGTTGCATTTTCCTATACAATGCATTTTGCTAACACTGTATTTACAGAAACAAAGATACATTAAACATTGACAGAGATCCACATTCAAAACCTACACAAATGAATGGAATTTTAAGACAATTTGCATTGGTTACTTCAGAAAATCCCAGCACCCCACTGCTTCTAGTTGTTGACTACAAAAAGCTCCTAAATTCTCCAGTTGAATGACTACAGTTGAAAGCGCAAAATAATGCAAGAATGTTAAAACAAAATATAGCTTTGTCACAAATCCTGTTTTCCACCCTGACCACAGTGGTTTAAATACACAATGGTTTCATAGCCTAGAAAATGTGAGATCAACTGTGACTGAGGATGACAAAGAAAGAAATTAGTTCATGCAGTTCAATCAAAAAATCAACGTAGACCTTGGAAAAGACCGACTTCAGGATCAAGAGCCTGCAACAGTGGCTGCTGTCCAGCCCTGCCATCGCTCTGTGTTCTAGGAGCCAGGAGGAAAAGATAGTCCTTCTTTCACCATCCCTGTAATTCCCAATTAGGTGACCCCTGGGCTTCGATAACAGCCTGTCCCTGTATTTCTAAACTACTATGTTGGCAGCTGTGTGAAATGCGGTAGGGAGTCTCAGTCATAACCCACAGCATGCAGAAAAAAAGCAATTGAAGTTCGCATGTTTTATTGGTCTGAACACTTATCAGTGAGAAATAAACTACTTCCTCATCCAAAGAGGTAGCCAAGACAGAGTCTTAGCACAGGAAACAAACACTGTTCTTCCATATGCGTGTTTGAAGAGCAGGGCACAAAGAGAAGGGTAGTCTTGTTACATATTACGAACAACAGAACTGCAAAATAACAATGTATAATACAGGAAAAGCGGAACAGAGACCTTTCTTATAGCAAGAAAAGCTTATTGCTTTCCTTATTGCAAGGGAGTGACAACAGCAGATAACACCAGCAGATTTTTTCTACTGTTAAAAAGCAGTTTTGATGGGCTATGGTCATAGACCAACATAAAGTCCATATATTAAAAAAATATACCCACAATCAGCTTATTCCTACTGAATAAGGATTTGACCAGAGTGGTTCGCTAGTAAGTACCATAGAGAAATTAAAAAAAAAAAAAAAAGATTTTCAAAAAAGTTAAATACAGATGTTATGTTTTGCAGTGACAAAAACCTTCTGCTCCATCAGTGCAGTAAATTTATTTAATGCCTTCAACTAAGTAAACAAATTTTAAGAATCTATAGATCTCTCATTCACTTAATGTTAAAGTCTCAAAGTATTCCCAATATTTCTGCCCATATAGCTACTTTTCAGTAAACTGCATGAATGCTTTATTATTTGGGCTTTTTTGTAGCTGATTTTCCATGAATTGCAGTGAATATTGTTATTTGGGCTTTTTAATTTCTTTCTTTTTTGGTCCCCTATCAGGGAGCCTATTCATGCTATACCACAAATGGTTCCTTCCACTCTACCATAACATAGAAAACTTAATACCAAAGGAAAAAAATTGTCCTAAAACCTGTGGGTAAATATTAGGTGCAGATACACAGCATTCAATATTTAAAATCTCGTATTCTGTCCTTTTAAACATTTTTTTCAATTCAAGCTCTTTTGAGTAACAGGGAGCAAAAAGGCACCTGAAATAAGTAAACTGATTTTAGAGATTTTTCTTTTTTACAAAAATCAAATGTGCTCATGGGCATATACACTTTATGTAAATGCTTAGCAACAAAAGAATTTTATTATGGTTAAGATATATTTCAGTGGACAAAAGGGAGGAATGGAACAGGGGAAAAGTAAGAGCTTTTAATGTATGCATTGAATTAATCCTACATCAGTGTAGATTAAAAGAGCTATAGTGGTAAATCAAAGTCTATAAAAATATACGTATTTGAGCTTTCCAGCATCCCTGAGAATTTACCAAATATATACTACCTTTGTTCACACATTTGTGCGTCATCTACAGCACAGCATGAGATTGGATTGGCTATACAGCCTAATGCTTTCTTGATACGTTTACCTAGCCACCGCTCCGATGTTCAGTTCTCCCTTTTGCTGAAAGATGAAATGGCTTGCAAATGCTTCTGCTGACTTCATTTTCCTCTTGATCCTCAACACTAAAAGCTGAAGTTTTAAAAGTGGCACTTCTGAAAAAGCTTAGGAGACTGTAAGAGTGGTAACTTGCCTCATACATAATTTCATAGCAGCAATTTATATTTTTTTATTAGGAGTAAAGTGCAGATTTGTATAAATGAATGGTAAATTTAGTTCCCTCATGTTGCAGTGAAGAGCAGTAACAGCTTGACTCTTGAGATATTTTTATTTATTTTCAATCCAAGCTTGGACATGTTTTGCATGAGGGATGATTTGAATTTCTACACTACCTAGGTTCTACTTTCACACTCCAATAGAAAATGTATAAGTCACACAAAGTAATGTTTTCTTGTGGCCCTCTATATACTTCTAAAAAAAAAAAAAAAAAAAAAAAAGAAGACACGTCTACAATATAAAAATGTTTCTATCAAAGATCTCAAAACTCATTTGAAAATCACTCGTTTTTCAAAAAATTCAATTAATTAACAAGCAGGTTTTAGGCAAATCCATCTGTCCATTCCAAAAGACAATTGCCCAGAATATTAAATCCTACATGGCCACAGGAGTACTGACACTTAATTCAATACTGTATCACCCTGCTAGAGGGAAAATGCAGAGTAGCTCTTTTGTAAACCCTATTAAAAATGTATGAGATATTTTTTATTTTGGAAAATTTATTTTTTTAATCCATAACCCTTATATGTCACGCACATTAAAAACCAACATGCATTCTAAACAAAGCAGGTCAGAACCAGGCAGTATATATTAATAACAATGGGGCTATTAGCATGGAATCAGAATGCCAGTCTTAACATGAGTAGGTCACATGTCTGTACAGCAAGCTAACTGACAATATGGATTTTCTCAATATTCAAACCTTTTGTCCTAAACTACTTTTGTGGCAATTGTGATGGACGTATTTTATGCAGCCATAAGAAAACAAGTAAGTGGCATTATTTTTAAAACACTTACCTGTATTTATTTTTGCCCAAGAAGAGGAACTGGCAGAGGACAGAAAAATAAATTAAATGGGGGAAAAGTTATGATTAAAGAAATCTAAGATACAAAATGCAATTTTTTCCTGTGTTACAAATGACTTCACAAGACACTTTAAAGCATGCCATAGGAATATCTACTATTGTCATGGAAGTCAGAGATGCAAACTTGGAGGAAGAAGCTATTTTCTGTTGCAATACCACAAAATCAAAGGATCTGGAAAACCCAGGCATATTTAATGGTAGACTCCGCTCCTAATCCAAATAGATCCCAAAGCCACACTCATACTCCCTTTAAAAATTTAGTTCTCAAACTTGAAAGCACCTCAACACTCCAGAAAGACGCACCTTTTCTGACGCTCTGCTATCCATAACTTCAACTCCATTTATATTCCATCAATTTC